>NC_092019.1:15206327-15506327 GCF_042242105.1 Pempheris klunzingeri | reverse complement strand
CTCACTGTGCCCCCCCAGCAGAGCGTAGTCCAGAGGGGTGTATCTGCACAACACAAACACCGCTGTCATTCATACATCTGGGTTTTATCACATCCCTGCCTCTGTTGCCACTTCCTCCTTCTTGACTGGCTGTGTCCTCACCTCTCCTCTGTGTGCTCCATGTGATTGGGGAAGGCGTTGTAGCCCAGTAACAGTTTCACAGCATCCAGGTAGCCATTGTTACACGACCAGTGGAGAGCAGTCCGCCCCTGCACATGCATAAAAAGAGCACCCAAGTCCAACAACTCAGATAGCAAAGACGTGTAGATGTGTTGGCGCATTTGTGGACATACAAGTACGATTTTTACCTCCTTGTCTTGTATGTTTGGATCAGCATTGTTCTCCATGAGAACAGCCATGCAGGTGATGTATCCGCCATAAGCAGCACACTGCAGAGGAGTCCGTCCTGCCTGGTCCTGCCCAGGAGTAGTCAAATATTTTAACATTCAGAACAATTAAAGGGATTTATGAGGTCGATTGTAGTTTTATACTCGCTGCTCGTAAAGCAGTGCAGTTTTGCAGCAATTTATGGGGGACAAATCCACCGTCTATCATAGCAAATGTGAGTATATATTTAATATATATATATATATATGTATATGTAGTTGTTTTTATTGCTTTCATTATCTGGAGTGTGCAGATGGAAAACTATAATCATATGATCGCTGAGAACATAATCTTTGACTAAAGTGAATATATTCTGAAATGAAACCCTATTTACTTCAAAAATGCAAGTAATAAGTATCAAACAGGAATTTAAGCATCCTTAACTACTTTGTTAAAGTTTTTCTGTTTATTTTAAGTATGTACATTCCTACCTGTACATTGGGACTAATCCCATTTTCCATCAGTATCTGGCAGACCTCAGCATTCCCTCCCAGAGCTGCCCAGTGCAGAGCAGTGTGTCCATCCACGTCTACCAGGTCCACACGTGCAGAACCTTTATTAATAATGTTTACATTTCAGTTGAGACATTTGACTGACACACGAAATGCGGAGATGTTAATGCTTGCTCATGTGCACCAATTACACCAACCTTTGATGAGTGTGAGTATGACATCTCTGTGTCCCATCTCGCAAGCGCGAAACAGTGGCGTGTGTTTCATCACATCCAGAGAGTCGACCATCGCTCCCCTCTCCAATAGCAGCTTCACTGTGCTCACATGGCCTGACAGGGAGGCCGCATGGAGTGCTGTGTGAACACCCACACACACATTAAAAAAAAACCCTGAGATAAGAATACCAGGTCCTGAATCTAACTGGACAGTTAACACCCTCAGGACAACTGCTCCTCCCTCATCTGCCTCTTCTTTGTTCATTTATCCTCTTGACGGCAGCTCCTCTCTAGGCTGTGGCTAACGCCTGGTCAATGGAGGGTTAAACAGACAGAGACATTTAATGAGGACCAATACACTTAAGCCTCCTCATGGCCATCCCTCCTCCTCCCTGCAGTCCCCAGACAGTACAGACTAGAGTCAAGTGCATGGAAGTGATCTGGGCACCAGTCAGCTCCACTGCCCTTCGCACCATCTCATTAACATGACTCAAACGTTGCATGTTATGCATGCATAAACAATGAGCGCCTGGCTGAGCAGAGGCGCTATCGCTATGGAGATTATATGATCAAACAGTGCCATGGGGTCAGAGTGTGGCACTAAGTCATGTGTGTCTGCATGTGTGTGTGTCAGAGGACAGTGCTGGCAGAGGTGGGAGTCTATTCAATGAGCTCACACTAATGTTGCTGACAGTATCGCTTCCATCTCTCCCTCAGTCTCGAAGTCTCTCTACCACCTTGGGGGAATCCCCTGTGACATCATCATCCCTAGCCTAAAACAGACAGCAGGCCACATGCTGAAAACACAAGCAGAACAAGGATAAAAGAGTGTTTGTTTGTGAATGTGTACAGGATCATTGACCTGGGCTTTTGTGTCAGGGTTTTGTGAAGAGTAAATGGTGTGATGTCAAAGCAGTTTAGAGGAGCATCAGTTCCTTCTTGTTTGTCAAGTGCTCACCGGTGCCTCCGTATTTGTCGGCCATGTTGATGTCAATGTGAGGAGTGAGGGCCAGCATGGTGCGGATGACATCATCACTGCCCTTGCCAGCGGCCCACATGAAGGCCGTCCTCCCCTCCAGGTCGGGTTCATCCTTCACAGACGGGTGGGACAGAAACACACCCACTGTCTCCTACACAGACAGACAGACAGACAGACAATAATTAATGCCTGCATGATGCTGACTCAGGTTTTTCAGCTTTGTGTGTATGTGACTCACAGCGTTGTTGCTCTGAGCGCCATAGTGGAGAGGTGTTGCTCCTTGGCTATCCGAGGGAATAGTGCCTGATGTGTTTCTCTCCAACAGCAGGTGAACGATTCTGGCATGACCTGACAAGCACATGTTTACATTAGCAGGATGTGACAGACAATGACAAATGACAGTATTGAGCTGGGACAAGTGCTCAACTATGCTGTCCTACAAAGGCACCTTACATTTTTCAGTTTACTTTACAAAACTGTTAACTGTTAACAAAAAACTTCACATCAAGTCAACGTAAGTCAACTGTCATTATTTACACAACTACTAACCACTGTGTTTGTCTTTGTATGGTGCCACTAAAAGCAGGTTGTAAGGACCATAAACCCAAAGAAAAAAGACTAATAGTCCACAGCCATCCTAGCGGCTCTGTGAGGTTGTTCCTAATCACAATGCTGCTTTGAATTAAGTGGTAATGTCAGTATGCTAAGATGCTCCTAATGACGATGCTAGCATGCTAATGTTGAGCAGGTATATTATTTATCATATTTACCATCCTAGTTTAGCGTGTTAGCGTGCTAACATTTGCTGATTAGCACTAAACACAAGTGCAGCTGAGGCTGATGGTGTCACGTGACACTAGAGGAAAAGTCAGAGGATTAAAGTCTAAACCAAAGTGGTGCACAGACATACAGACAGACACAAACACATTCCCATCCCTTGAGCCACACCACTAGGATGGCTAAGAATAAATAAAACGTCACCTTATCATGTGGGAAATAACTAATCCATTTTGGCTGTGATTGAGCTGACCAGTGTTTCCATAATGCCTGAAATCCTTCACGACAGTGTTGCAGCTGTCACTGATGCCACAGACAGGATGTATGTTCACCTACCGAGCAGAGCTGCCCAGTGCAGTGGTGTTCTGAAGAGGTTATCATAAGCTGTCACATTACAGCCCTCGTAAGACGTCAGCACCTCCACCACTGCCTCGTTTCCGTCGGCAACAGCAAAGTGCAGGGGCGTCCGGCCCTCGTAGTCCTGCCAGTTCAACAGGGACTCAGTGGGAGCTGCCTCCTTCACACATGCACACAAACACACACACACACACACATACACACACAGGACAACCACAGAAAAAGAAAAAGACATGCAGATTGACAGGTGAGAATGAAGAATAACGAAGACAAATTCACTCGACAGTGTGTGTGTGTGTGTGTGTGTGTGTGTGCGCACAACAGTATGTACCAGTATACAGCGGACAGTTTGTGTAGCGCTGGGCTCCTGACTGTGCGCTGCCCAGTGCAGAGGGATCTTGCCCTCACTGTCTGGGATGCCAATGTTGGAATCGTGCTTGATCAGGAGGCGGACGTGTTCTGGACGGTTATAAAAGGCTGACCAGTGAAGAGCAGTTTGCTGCACAGAGAGACAGTAAGAGTTATAGATAAAAAAAAGAAGAGACAAACACGATGAATGGAGTTCATAACAGAGGGGGGTGTTGTAACACCAGGTCTGAAGTTTCCATTCACTTTCATAAAAATTACTCCACTTTGGCATGGCCAGGAAATATAAGCGTGGTAGACAAAGCTCATATTGAAAATCCTGAAGTGAGCTGAGATTGGAACCCAGATAGTGCCTCCATGACGACTACTGAGTTATTCTGAGATTTGCTGAAACCACTGTCATCTGACATGATGATGCATATTGGATTATTACAAAACTAACTACTGATGTCAGATACACATCAGCTCCAACAGACAGAGCAGACTGTGTGTTTGTGGTCTTCGGCGCAGAACACAGGACAAAGCCACAGATTGTTATATTGTTCACTGCTGTGTGAGTATGTCTTCTGTTGTTTATGTGTGTGACCTCAAATTCCTGCTGCTTCTAACGAACTACCTTCAGTCAGTCAGTCAGTCAGTCCTTTGCAGGTTATTGGTCAGACGCCCAGACTAGCCGGATTCTGACTGAGGACAAACTAGTTGAAGAGACAAACAATCTTCCAACAACTTATTTGAATATATCTATACTTAAGTACCTTGTTCTTGTCTTGTGTGTCAACCTCTCCAGGCCCAATGTGTTTGAGGAGCAGGGCGAGGGCTTTTGGGGAGGGATGTCGGGTGGCCAGGTGGAGCGGGGTCATCTCCTCTAAATCTTTTTGCAGCCAGTTAGCACGCCTGGAGAGCAGCAGCTTCAGGAAACGCAAATTCCCCTGCAACACACAACAAAACGGGGCTAAAAATGAGCTCAGCTAGAAATCACCAATTCTCAAGAATAGTGATGAACCTAAAGCAATGACACACACAAACACCCACACACACTCCCCAAGCTTTTGGCTGCGTCTGGTTCAATCCGCAGGTCATCCATCTTCGTTCCCCCCTTCTGCCTCTCTGTTCAGTGTCAGTGATGAGCTGTTAAACAGTAAACAGCAGCTCTGTGGCCTGACAGAGCAGCTGCTCTCTGCCTGTCGTCCCCTCCACATCAACATCATCATCATCATCATCATCATCCTTAAGTTTGGTCTCAGCTTCTCACCACAAGGCCGCTGGGTGATGTCCAGTGCATCAGCTGTCGCTGGATGGTGGTGTGTGTGTCCACCCAAGAGTGTGTTTTGTATATTTGCTATCCTGTGACCACAAAGCCACAGTCTGACAGATCTATCTTGTGTGTGAGCATGCATCTAGACTGTGTGTGTGTGTGTGTGTGTGTGTGTGTATGTGTGTGTGTGTGTGTGTGTGGTGGTTCCCATCCTCCCTATTCTCAGTCCAATTAGATCGGTAATCCCTGGCCTCTCTTCGTGTCTCAGCCATTTATTGATCAGATGTCAAAGAGACAGGGCTTCCCATCACTAGCATCCCCCAACACACACACACACACACACACACACACACACACACACACACACACACACACACACCCCACACACACACACACACCATATATGAGGCAGACCCCAATAAGCTATTACCTCCTCTCTTTCTTCAGTTATATGATGATCCTGTATCAGTACACAATCATAGAACCAGGCACTAACAAATAACTCGTCGTAAAGAGATGTCATTAGTACCACATCCCACTGTTCCCCTGCTGCGTCACTCTGGAGAGAACAGGCCACCCTGTCTAGAGGTGTTCTCATTATCATCTTCTCCTCTGACTGTTCCTCAGTTTTGACTGAAGTGTAATGAACATTAAGCTCCTCTTCTTTCATTGGTTTCTGTACCCAAAATGTGGTGAAATGGGACTTTCTCCATGCAGAATAATTCTTTATCTATAAGACTGTGTGTAAGTGAAACTCATACCAACAGCGTTTGTGTGGCAGGTTTATCAATCAGTTGATACCCCCCCATAAGCCCTAAGGCCATAACTATAGCCACTAGGGGGCACTAGCCTCTCACTGGAGCTTATGGACTGTCAAGATTGCCATTAAACCTCTGCCAGAGCACATCTCGTCTTGATATTCATTCCACCTTTAAAAATCCATCCACTTATCAATTTTTCTGAATTAACTTTAACGTGTGACAGTCAACATTTGTGTGTACCTTGTGTGTGTGTCTACTTGTGGACATCCATACCTTCTGTGCAGCAAGGTGCAGAGCAGTGCGCTGACTGTGGTCAGTCTTGTTGACCGAGGCTCCGGCCTTCAACAGAATCTCTGCACAATCCAGGCGGTCAGCCAGCACACAGTACATCAAAGGGGTCCGGCCAAACTGGTCCTCACGGTCCCGCAGCGAGGGATCTGCTACATATATACATACACGTACACACAGTAAAAAGAAAAAAAAACCACACACACACAGTTGAAGACTGAAGTCGGTGAAGAGGGTGAGCATTAATAAAGATCCAAGATTTGGGTCAATATGCGTACAATTTTCAGTTCAACATACAAAAGTGCAATTATGTGGTTTGTGATGAAGTATGTTACAAACTGTTTTTAAAAGGCAACTCCTTGTTCTTAAAACTCTGTCTTTTACTGCTTCAGTTTAATAGGAATTCCACTTCCACTTTTATAAATAAGTCATTTTATTTGGTGCAGCTGGAAGCCATAAGGAAAAGCTAACACTGATAACCCAGAGACCCATGTTTTCTCTTGTGAAGAGTAAAAGAATTTGTAATGATCATTTGATGGTTTTCGTAATTTTTTTGCCATTTCTATTATATGAGGAGTGGACCCTCCTTTAGCAGAGGGGCCATGCTGACGAGCACCTGCTCCTCTGTTGTAGTTTATCTGTGCAAAACTCCAACCAGCTGCTGCATCTGACCCTGTACTCTGACCTTTCCTCAGATGGGGCAAATGCAAAGAAATATTGCTTACTGAAATTACTAAATCAACATATTACTGCATATTAATGTGAATTTAACCCTGTGTGCTTAGGATGTCTTGATGGCCGAGTGGTTAAGACATATGATGTAACTGCAAAAAAATGCACATTTGAACCCTGTGTGCTCTGTACACAATGCAGTTGATGTAGTGAATAAATCTATAATGGTTGCTTGCGTACTATTTACCTGTGATGAGTTTGAGGAGGGCGCTCCTATCTCCATTGACAGCTGCAGCGTGAACCTGTGAGCCCAGAGAGGCAGGTCCTGGGCTAGACGTCGCTGAGGCCTGCAACGCAAACAGACAGAAGGTCACCACTCAACCTGCAGCGACTTCACTCGGCTTACTTATCAAGTGTTTAATATGGTGACATTAAGCTGAGTCTAGACAGTTTTGTTACCATTCATTTTACTGCAAGCACACCCCACAACGGGACATAGTTACCCTTAAACGAAGCATAAAACCATATTATATGTCGTCATAACAACAATAATATTAACAATATGTTTAAATGGCCACTACTAATGAAATATGTCAAAATTACTTCCAGTTCCCACATAAAACCCCAAATTGAAAGAAATATTTGTTGACTGCCACACACAGAGACACCATTTAAAACCATTTCAGAATTGTCACAAATTATTTTACACATAGATCTCAAGCTCAAGCAGTTATTTCATGCTTCTCTGCAGCCTAAGTTACTAGAAAAGAGCCATAGAGGAGCAAACAGAAAATCATTAACCTTAAACATCGATCATATTTCAGGCAGATAACAAACACCTGAAGCTCTGTTAGCAGTCAGCCACACAATAAAAGAGATGCTTTCCGATGTTCGCTTACAGTAGGGAGTGTGTGTGTGCACGCTTGTATGTGCACGCATGTGTGTGTCTGCTCCTGCTGAGGGGGCTAAATCTCTTCCTGGCCCCATTTAACCAGAGCCCAGTGAAAGCTGGGTAATCTGCAGACAGGAAGCAGCTGGGGAGGGGGAGACCCTGTGTGAGCGTGTAGGAGGGGGGTCTCTCTTCATGTCTTATTCATGTCTCATTAATACTGCAGCATGCCTTGCTATGTGTGTGCGCGTGTGAGTGTGTGGGTTTAGAGATGTGGGACAAGCCCTGCGGGGCACAACACAGAAATCAATTATTGCCCCTAAACACATAAATGCTGGAGGCACAAACTCATGCCACAATCTGAGATTTCTCCAAGACATTTTCATTAACGGTCACACGAATAGATTTGACTCACGACTTATAAATCATTCTGTATAAAGAGATTTATTTTTACAATACAACTGATAGGAAATATTGATCAAGTACAGGCAGGCTGACTACTTCTCTCAAAGTCTTGAGAACTTTTAAAGTATCGGTAAAAATCCTGAACCATCTAAGGGAGGAGGGAATACTCCGGTGTCCTTCATTCTTTCCTCACATCCACGTCTCCCTCCCCACCGTCACCTCATAAAGAGTGCTCCTGTAGACACTGCGTGCAGCATGGCAATTACCCATCATGCTCGCTGGTTTCTCACGCTCTGCCAAGTAGTGGAGAGCCTTAATACAGGTTAGTTAATACATTTACTACAAAGTAGGTCTATGGGTAAAGGAGGATGGCAGGGAGAGATGATAGGTGTGGAATTTAAAAGTGTGTGTGTGTGTGTGTGTGTGTGTGTGTATTTGGCACATGAGCCATGTCATGGGAAGTGATTTTCCGTGAGAGAGAGTTTTTACAGGGGCTTTACCAAAATCAACCACAAACATCTCTAAACATCTCTAATTTACAGTGATTACTCAGTCAGTAATGCATGTGCATGTACACAAACACACACACACAGTCTGCGAAAACTAATATGTAACACATGCAGAAATAGCAGAGATGCCATACCTGCACTTTCAGAAAGTAATATCATGAGTCAGGGGTGTGTGTCATCGTGTGACAAACTCTTACATTGACAATAATCATTGATGATATTCATCGTGCTTCTTTTCACTCTTGACAAGAGCTCATTCCAAACTTTTCCTTTGCTTTTGTTGGCTTATTTTGATCTTTTTCTGTATTTTTACAGTCAATATGAAAACCCACAGCTGCCACAATAAAAAATATGCATTGATTTATTAATAATCTTGTATGCAGAAAAAAATAATTTGGCCAAACACTGACATGAGGGACACAAGTCAATATTTGAATCTATGTGAGGGACATTCACATGGCCAAGAGCAGGCAATTAGAGTTTCATGAGGACCTGAGTGTTTTGGAAACACCTACAGTGCATCCAAATTTGGCTAAAAAGGCTTTTGCGATGCAGTGTCTGAAATCAAACAAAAGAGGGTGTAAAAACAACACCAGGTCCTGTTGAGAGGTTTGGCGCAGTCTCATTTAGCCATTCATACGTGTTCCTCAGGGTGCGCTCCACTTGTTAATATGAAGACAATAACTCAGAGTAAACTATTGATCATGGGTTGAGGTCCAGACCAAGTGATTGTGCATCTGTATAAGTATTGATTCATGCTGATGCTGGCATTATTTAGTCTTTATTCATATTCGGCCTCATATAACCACAGTGAGGTTAACAAAGAATCCAGACACTCCCATGAAACCTTTCAGCAACACTACAGGAGTGCTGCACATGTACACGCTGCTGCCTCCTCACACACCTCAATTGGTGCCATTGAGACACACAGCCAAAGAAGCTGGGGAGTCAAAGTGTGTGTGTGTGTGTGTATGTGTGTATGTGTGAGGGAGTGTTCATTTGTGTACAGTGTATTTGTTTATATGTTTCTCTTGCTGTCTGTCACTATGAAGGTGTCTGCTTTTGATAGAGGGCATAGCTAGGGCATGCTGGGTAAGCAGTGGGGAACAGAGCCTGAGCCTGTGGCCTTTATTTCAATTCATTTCAATTCTAAACAAGCGTGCACACACACACACACATTTTTATATAAGTGTATCTTTATACAGTTTATACAGGTATAACAGTGTTTTTAGGCTCTGAGCCAACATGGGGCTATTACAGGTGCCTATACCACCTCCATGCTTCTGTGTGTGCGTGTGTGTGTGTGAGTGTGCATGTGTGCATGCGTGTGTATCTATGTCTCAGATAGGAGATAGAGGCTGCAGGGATCAGTCCCTGGATTTTGACTGACAGGTAAAGAGGTGGGAGGAAGGATAATATCAGCCCACAGGGATGCCCAATCTGTAAAGCCCTATTTCTGGGGGACTTCCTGGTTCCCTAAGGACCAATGAGCTGGCTCCCTCAGCTGGGGGCCGAGCCCTGGGGCACAGCGGGGCCAATCAGCAGGGGGGCAGAAGGCTGAGTGACACATAGATCTGCTAATTTACATCATTACCACAATGCATCCTGACAAATGAGCCCCCAGGGTGTGAGCCAATCACCTGGGAGAGTAATGCAATTAGGCGGGACCACAGCTGTCAATCTCACAGCCACGGGGGTCAGGTAGTGACGCCTGTGGCTAAAACACCCCTGTCTGCTGCCTGTCGTTCACACGCACCATCTATAGATGTACACACATATATACACATATATAGAGGGAACACACAAATCACTGGTGCAGCATGTATGAGTGTGTGTGTTCGTGTGTGTGTGTGTGTGTGTGTAGTGGGGGGACACAGTGGAGGCAGGCTCTCTATCTTTCTCCTGAGGGTGGAGGGTAGGAGGGAGTCAGAGAGGGAGGTGGTGTGTGTGCCTGCTTGAGGGACACAGAGATTGACTTGTGTCCTCCAAGGACTTACACCTGAGCATAAGTGTGTGTATATCCGCATACATCTAGGTGTGTGTTTGTGTGTGTTTACATTTGCCCATGTGTTTTCGCCCACTGGGGCAGTGTTGTTTATGCTCTGAGTCTGAGCTCTGTGCGAGGACCATGACAACAAAAGGTGGAAGAGGGTGGAACCATAGGGGAGCTAAAACTGGTGCAGAATAACCCTGCATTTGACTGGCGTGTAAGCAAGCGCTGCTAGTAATGAGGCTTA
Organism: Pempheris klunzingeri; assembly: GCF_042242105.1. Taxonomy (NCBI): domain Eukaryota; kingdom Metazoa; phylum Chordata; class Actinopteri; order Acropomatiformes; family Pempheridae; genus Pempheris; species Pempheris klunzingeri. Next base: position 15,495,739 of record NC_092019.1, on the reverse strand, counting down.
TCTTAGTCTCATTAGGTGTAGTGATATCATACTGGAGCACTCCACTGAGTCGATAGGGTTCTGCGCAGCATGTCGTTAATGTGTGTGTGTGTGTGCCCAGGCTGGTCGATGCTGCTGTGACTGGCAGACTGTCAGGCGGTGCCGGAGATTAATCAGAGGCACTAATAACGCCCAGGCTCTGTCTCAAAGCACTTTTTTGGTACCAAAAAGAGTGAAAGAGTGCAAGATATTATAAAGAAACACTCACACAACTTCTGCAACAGTGAGCTGATACAGTCCCTGTCACTGTATGCGTATGTGGTTCACTGCTTGAGACACTGAGAGTTAGGGGAGCTGTGTGTTTTGTGTCATCCCATTATATCACTAATGAGCTGCCCTCAGGAGGGGTGGAGGGGGGGACAGCAAGAAAGACAGAAAAAGACGTAGAATAAGAGTGAGAAGATGAGGGCAGAGAACGAGAAGGGGGAAGGGAGAGAGACCAGCTTGGGGACTTTTTCCTCTTCTCCCCTCCGTATCCTTTTCCCAACACCTCAGAGTCTAATTGGACTAAAACTGTGATCTAATTAAATGTCCAATTAAAGTGCAGAGAGCAATGTGCCCACCGGCGAATCAGAGTACAGGGACATAATCAGCTGGAAAAACAAACAAAAAAATCAATAGGAGCGATGTGAAATGGAAAAAGATGGAGAAAACAGAAAAGGGAGGAGAGGGCAAACTTGGGAGACGGTGGACAGATGAAATCAGAGTGCAGAGTAATATAGGTGGTGCTGTAGCCCCTTACATTTTTGAACAAGACTATTACACAAAATATACAAATATACAAAACACTAGCTGGCAAAAACTTATAAGTTTCAAATGTTCTTGTGACATATGACAACAGGCCTGTCTGACGGCAGCACTGAAAGAAGATTATTAGGCTGTGCCTCAACCTGTTGTAAATCTAAAAAGAATAAATAGACAATTTTTAACCAATAGTCATCATTATAGATAGATACACATGGGCATATTCTGGTTTTGAATTGAACATCTTTGAGTTTTAGATGATAGATAAGATAAGATTAGATGATAAGTATATTTGAAGATCTCCATATGGCTTTGGTAGGTTGTCATTATTTTTATGGATATGTTGTTGACTAAACTATAACATATCGATAGACAACATTAATTATTAATGACAACATTCATTTGTCACAGCCCAACTTTGAGCCTACATCAGAGTTAAACTTGAGATAGCTTGTGGCTTCATATAGCTCACTTCTGATTTTCAAGAATATAAAGTTTCTGACATGCATTTCTCGATCAGAATAAAGACCCTTGTATGCGTGGGCGCCTGAGCAATGGAGCAGGCGGAGCCGCTGCACCCCCACTTTAGGATTTGGCGGAGCAAACGTGTGTTTTTCTACTTATTGATCAGACAACTTTGCTATTTTCAAACATTTTAGCAAGTTTGGATCAAAATTTGTTATATCTGGTTGCCTCATATGTAGTATGTGAGTTAAAAATTACATTTCCTGTCCTTACCTTAGCAGTTTTCTCATATAAACTCAGGACAATTTCTGGAGAATCAGGCCCGGACATCTGGAGTTGTCCTTTTACACATGTAGCACACAACCACACAGGCTATGTACAAAACAGTTCTCAGGACTGTGTTAGACATGTTACAGCCTACTGAAATATTCCATTTGGGTTAGGCGAGGGCTGCAGGAGGCCCGGCCTTGATGCGAAGCTACGCTTTGGTTGTAATTTGGCATAATTAAGTGTTTACCAGAAACGGGAATGGCTTTTATTTTTTGAGAAATCACAGGAAGTCCTCTCTCCCATTAGCGCTGGGTTCACACCGGAGCGTTCAGGCCAAATCAGGACTAACAGCTACTCTACTGTGGTCCAAACAAAACACTGGAGACCTGCGTGAGACACGTTTACTAACTACGTTACTGCGCCCTGAATATCTGTTTGGTTGGTTTTCAATCACAGAGCATGAACAAGTTTCAGGTCCCAAATCTAAATTTAAAATATGTCCAGTTGAGTTCAGTATCTTTGCAATTTGTCTGAGTAAACTATGAAATATATGCATTGCATACACTTTGAAGCAACATTGAATTGGCTAATATTTTATGGTAGCTATGGTATTCTGTGGTATGGTACAGTAGTCTATGGTAACCTATGGTATTGTATGGTACTGTGGTATTCTAGGGTAGTCTCTGGTAATGTATAGTATTGTTCGGTTTTCTATGGTATTTAATGGTATGGTAAAATATTCTATAGTTATGTACTGTATTCTGTGGTAACATACGGTAATGTATGGTTTTCTATAGTGATGTGCAGTATTCTATGGTAATGTACAGTAGGGTGTAGTAATGTAATTTAATGTACAGTAATGTACAGTATTTTATGGTAATCTATGGTATTATATGTATTCTACGGTAACATGGTAATGTACGTAACATAGGCGATTATATAGTAATCTACGGTTTTCTATGGTAATATATGGCAACATATAATAATGTAAATTAATGTACGCTAACGGTAACTTATGGTAATGTAAAGTATTCTATGGATTCAATGGCAATGTACAGTAATGTACGGAAATGGATGGTAATATAATATCTGTTTGGTTGGTTTTCAATCACTGAGCATGAAGAAGATTCCTGATTTCTTCAGGGATTGTAATGTGTGATAATCTATGGCATGGTGCGGTATTCTAAGGTAATGTATAGTATTGTATGGTATTCTATTATATGGTATGGTATTCTATGGTAATATATGCTATTGTATGGTTTTCTATGGTCCCGTAATCTAGGGTATTCCACAGTATTGGTCAAAGTTTGACAGTAATCTATAGTATTCTATGATATGGTCATAGGCGCCTGAACAATGAGGCAGGCGGAGCTGCTGCGGCCCCATTATGAGACTTGGTGGAGCAAACGTGTTTTTGTGTCTCCACTTTTTGATCATACAACTTTGCTATTTTTAAACATTTTAGCAAGACTGGATCAAAATTAGTTATATCTGGCTGCTTTATATACAGTGGATATAAAAAGTCTACACATCCCTGTTAAAATGCCAGGTTTTTGTGATGTAAAAAAATGAGACCAAGATAAATCATTCCAGAACTTTTTCCACCTTAATGTGGCCTATAACTTGTACAACTCAATTGAAAAACAAACTGAAATCTTTTAGAGGGGGTATCAAACTAATACTTTGTTGAAGCACCTTTTGATTTCATTACAGCACTTTTTGGGTAGGAGTCTATCAGCATGGCACATTTTGACTTGGCAATATATGCCCACTCTTCTTTGCAAAAACGCTCCAAATCTGTCAGTTTGCGAGAGCATCTCCTGCGCACAGCCCTCTTCAGATCACCCCACAGATTTTCAATTGGATTCAGGTCTGGGCTCTGGCTGGGCCATTCCAAAACTTTAATCCTCTTCTGGTGAAGCCATTCTTTTGTTGATTTGGATGTATGCTTTGGGTCATTGTCATGCTGAAAGATGAAGTTCCTCTTCATCTTCAGCTTTCTAGCAGAAGCCTGAAGGTTTTGTGCCAACATTGACTGGTATTTGGAACTGTTCATAATTCCCTCCACCTTGACTAAGGCCCCAGTTCCAGCTGAAGAAAAACATCCCCAAAGCATGATGCTGCCACCCCCATGTTTCACTGTGGGTATGGTGTTCTTTTGGTTTTGTGCAGTTTTTGAAGTTTTGGAATTATGGCCAAAAAGTTCAACTGAGACTTCAAATGTGTTTTTGCAAAATTTAGCCGGGTTTGGATGTTTTTCTTCGTAAGAAAGGGCTTCCGTCTTGCCACCCTACCCCATAGCCCAGACATACTACATGAAGAACATGGGAGACTGTTGTCACATGTACTACACAGCCAGTACTTGCCAGAAATTCCTGCAGCTCCTTTCATGTTGCAGCCTCCCTGACCAGTTTTCTTCTCATCTTTTCATCAATTTTGGACGGACGTCCAGTTCTTGGTAATGTCACTGTTGCGCCATATTTTCTCCACTTGATGACTGCCTTCACTGTGTTCCATGGTATATCTAATGCCTTGGAAATTCTTTTGTACCCTTCTCCTGACTGCTCTCTGCAGACCATGGCTTTTGCTGTAAGAAGCGACTAAGAAAATGTCTGAAAAAGCCTACTAAAACAGCTGAACTTTATTTGGGGTTAATCAGAGGCACTTTAAATGATGCCAGGTGTGTACTGACTCCTATTTAACATGATTCTGAATGTGATTGGTTAATTCTGAACACAGCCACATCCCCAGTTATAAGAGGGTGTGCACACTTATGGAACCATATTATTTTAGTTTTTTATTTTTACTTTCCCTCCCCTAAAAGATTTCAGTTTGTTTTTCAATTGAGTTGTACGGGTTATAGGTCACATTAAAGGTGGAAAAAGTTCTGAAATGATTTATCTTGGACTAATTATTTAGTCACAATATTTATATCACAAAAACCTGGGGTGTGTAGACTTTTTATATCCACTGTAAATAGTATGTGAATTCAAAATTAAATTTCCTGCCCTTATTTAACCTGTTTTCTCATGTAAACTCAGGACAATTCCTGAAGAATGAGGTCCGGACATTAGGACAATATATTTACATTTGTCATCATTTTGAATTTATTTTATTTTACTTTTACTTGCACACGTTTGTTGTCTAAATTAAAAATAAATGTGATTTCTGAGATACTTTCATTATACTATACGAGTTCACACTGGAACACACATTATCATAGATTATAACGCAATAACACAATAAGTGTTTATTAACTCAACAAGTGATTTTTCATATTCCAGCAGATATAGTGATAGCCATCTATACTGGAAGAAAATTCTCAAGATATGGTATATTGATGTTTATTTTGTATTTATTTTCTAGCTGTAACAACGTAAGAGGGAGATTCTCCTCCTCTTCTTTCTTCATCACCTATATTCAGACAGGGGAAGAGAGAAATCTTCCTCTGACTCCATCTGTGAGTTGCTCACACACTGTGAACCCCCTATGGACAGCTTTAGCCCATAAAATATTAATGCTGGGATTCAATTCAACATTCCACCTTAATCTGCTTAACAATTAAGGCTTTTACAACACACAGAATTAGGTTTGTTACACATAGTCTCAATGGTCTTGACTCCAGAGGGAGAATTACAAACCAGTAGCACTGGGGACCACAGTAACTCACAGATGCACTGAATGGCTAAGTTATAAGAAAATGAAAGCCTTTGGGGATTTATAAACCTAAATTAAATCTGGATAGCTGCTCTGTGTGTGTTGGATTCTTACCATCGCTGTGGCACAGGGGGGGAACGGGGGGGGGGGACACTTCAGCAGATGTTTCTCAGTTCAGTGCATCCTTCGTCGGTGTGGATGCACGTCCAGGTCCCCTACCTGCCCTGATCCCAGCTCCTGCAGGGGCAGAGAAAGAGGATCACTCACATACTGAGACCAGCCCACCTGTTCACACAAATAACTGCCAGCACAACACCGCTACTGTACTGATGACAGGCAGAGGGAGGATGCCACAGAGGCCACAGAGCCTCCTCATCTGATCTGATGAGGTGTAACAATCCTTTGTTTAAGTGATAGGCTTTAGTTTTGAGTTGTGGAGTCTGTGCTTGTTTATGCAGCAGCCACCACACTTTCTTTGGCTGGACTCAGGGAAAATGTTTGCATTTTGCAGAGTTGAGCAACAGGATACCTAAAGGTTTTCTAATTAATCAAGTTTTGAGCTGAAAATTGTGTTTTTTACTCAGTAACATAAAACACATTGCAGAAAACACATTGCAAGATGAAAATAGGTGGGACAGAGTATTGCAAAAAGTGAACCATAATGATGCAACTCCCCCCTGCTCAAGAGAAATCAGTTATTCCTAAACCTACTGAAGAGGTACAGAAAACAAATGTGTGGCAGTGGATAAACTGGGCATAGCAGCAATACAGTTGAACTCAAATAAAGTCTTCTGTCCACTCCTCCTCCTTCTGAGTTATATTTACCGTTTAATTCCCTTTTCTTTCAGATGAAAATCTTAGGAAAGTTTTCTTCCAAGAACTCCCGTTGAATCGCCACCGTCTGAGTGACAAAACACTACAACTCCCGTTACTGTTGTAAAGCAACATACCGCCATGTTATGAGTTCCCCTCATAATCCAGCTCAGCCATTTAGGGATTTTAAAGACTCCATTACCCACAAATCTAAGCAAAGACCAGGAAGTATCCCTCGCGTTTCCGTGGTCACCGTGAGACTGGTTCGCCGTCGGTTTCCTGCTGCAGTAAGAAGAGCGGCGTCGAGACAGACTGGGAAGACTGAGCACCACCGCCACCTCCAATAACTATACTGTACAATGAAACTGTTAGCAATATCTCCCTCTCTCAGCGTCCTCTCCGTCACGGTTATACTGCTGGTAAGCTTGTGTGCCTCAGCCCATATCAGTCCGCTGCTTTAAGCCACAATAGCTAAGCTAACGTTAGCTGAGTTACGTTAGTTAGCCTGCCGCTGGGTAGTTAGCCTGTTAGCTAACTACTGGCATGAGACGTGGCTTTTAAAGTTAAAGCCAAGGTGACCAGCGAGCCGGCTCACTCACTGCTGCCAGTGCAGTTGTCATTTAGCATGCTCACTGAGGAGGCCTGTTGACTGAACGACTCCCATAGCTAATCAAGTTATCTAGCTGCAATGCCAACTTAGCCGGCAGTCTTGTGTAACATTAGCTGCAAGTTGGTGTCATAACTAGCCATAATCCATCTTATATAATCGAGATATTAGTCGCACACCAGAGTGTTTAAATCAAACTTTATTAATGAGCGAAGTTAGGCTCCTGCTAACTTTGTTGAGGAGGAGTGGAGCATCCAGCTAGCATTAGGTGATACCACTTATTGACAGCAATGAGGCATTTGCTAATAGCTAGCATGGTTATTTAAAGCGTCTTGTAAATTGAATGGGTTGGTCTGATGCCTTTGGTTAGGCTTGATGTTTGTTGCGGTACGGATGCACGAATTTATTGCCGGACTCTTCATGTCTCTGAATGATGCTCGCCGGTTGGTGAATTCCTCTGTTGTGGCTCATTCTTATTGGCCGACAACCCGGAACTAGACACAGCGCAACTGTTCTGGTGTTGTGAGAGTTAGGGCCTGAAATGAAAACTTAAAACTTCTTACCGAGCTGCAGAGTAGTGTCTTCATTGGTCTAACTAAAGCACCTGTGGCATTTCATATCAGTCTGCAGCTGTTTCATGTACATGGCAAAAAGGCTCAGTGTTTGCCTTTGTCGTTGCCTTTTTTTCACCGTTTAGACGATGAGAATCAGGAAATATTTTCTATAGAGCTGAAATTAGTCTGTTAAATGATAAACCAGTAGACTGAGAATTATTACTATTATTGCTACAACTGTTTTGATAATTATTTAAGTCAGTTTTCATGCATCATTTCTAAACATTCACTGGTCCAGGCTCTCAAATATGAGGGTTCACTGCATTTTCTGTCATATATCATTGTACATTGAATATCTTTTCGCTTTGGACTATTATTTTTGGAGAAAAGGAAGTCATTTCAAGACATCACCCTGGGCTAAGAGATGGCAACTATTGGTCATATACTAGAATATAAATAAGTTGATCAAAAAGCTAATCAAAAGTTTAATTTAGAAACAATAGTTAGTTGCCAGTCTAATTTTATATCAGGGAACATTTGAGCAACACTAAACTCTGCCAGTTGGATTGTGTGTGAGCAAAAGTTCAATGAAAAAATGTGGTTACCCAGTAAAGTGTTAAGCATTGAGAGCTTTAACTGTTTTCCTGTTTGATAACATGCCTCTTCTTTAGAACTCATGTCGAGGAGGATGAATGTCATATGTTCTGTTTTGAAGTCAGCCCAGATCACAGCTGATGAATAGATAATGCAGGCAGATTTTTTGAAATTTTGTAATGTTATAGAAGTGTTGACTGCAGTGACTGTATATTAAATTAATAGTGGTACTAGGCGTCATTATGATGCAGAAGAGTATGGGATTGCACTTGCAGCCTTAACAAAATAAGACTAAATGCTCTTTTCCCCATTTCACCATCCAGTGAATGCCATTTTAGTCCTGATCGTGGTTACAACCTTGTTCTTATCTGATTAATCCAATGGGGAAGAGACATACAAGGAAAATGGGTGGCTGCAACATTTTATTTTCCTAACACAAAACACTGTTCTCCAGGAAACAGCTAAGGTTATGTCAGTGATATGTTTGATATTTGGCTATTTCTTATTTCTGTGTAAGTCTTATTTCTATTATTTGTTTTGTACTTTGTGAGCAACAGTGATATGCTCGCTTACATTTATGTGGATGTTTGTGGTTTTAGGATTATGCAGTGATTAAGATCAAACCTCAGTCTATTCAATGGTATTTGAATTCTGGGACATCCAGACCATTACTATAAATGTTTTCATTAGTTTATCAATATAACCATCGCTAGTTGATCAATATAAAGGGACTCAAGCATTAACCTTTTTGCTATTGTACTATTTTGTAACGCACACCATTGTGTTCATGTGCATGTGATCCTATATGAAACTGTACAATTACATGCACAAGAAACCTGGATACAAGGAAATATCAGGATATGCCTGAAATCAAGAGAGCAGAATTTGCCTGTTGCTCTGCATGCACGGACAGGTTAAAAGTGACACTCTTTACTGTATATTTTGGCCAGTGCAAGGAACAACTGACAGGGAGAAGAGCCTGGGGCAGAGCCAGGAAACACTGGTGAGATTACACCTCTCAGGTTTCCTGGGACACACTGGGCATCCCACAGGTGGGGTTGGAGAGAGTATGTTTAAGAGGACATCTTGGCTCTTCTGCTCACCCACTCTGAATTGAAAACGTAATTAGTGCCTTCAGCTAGAGAAGGAAAAGAAAAAAGGCATGGTTATTACTATGATCTATACTTTACAGTGTGAGAGCTGGTGTCCAGTTCAGCTGTAGGTATTCTGGTTAACAGGGTGCTGACAAACTTGTCTTGAGTCAGCTATCTTCAGAATCTCTTCTCCCCTCCCCCACATGGTTGTCTCTTCCAGCATGTCTGTGTTTTTATGATTTAACTGCTGATCTGTCTCCTCCCTGTGTGTTTGTAGGTGATGGGCCTCTCTACTCCTGGACAAGCAGAAATCACCAGTTTGGACTCAGGCAACATTGATGACGTCCTAAGTAAGGCATCGCACATAACTCTAGGAACATCGACACTTTGGAAAATGTGCTTATTTGCTGAGAGTTGAATGAGAAGATCAATATTACACTCATTTAAACAGCTTACTTCCTTGTATTTTCTTTCATTCTTGGCAAGGAAGCAAAATGTCAAACTATTCCTTCAGTACAAATTTCTCTCTTCATTGTCCACAAATTTTTCATCAGCAGTCCTCAAGAGATGCGTATTAATTTTTTGAACTTTCTTACTTTCTTTCTTACTTCAGCCAAGGAGTGGATGATATGTTTTCCGTCCACTTTGTCAGTTTGTTTGTATGTCTCTCTGTTAGTTAGCAGGATATCACAAAATTCATTGAATAGTTTTCAATGATATTTGGAAGTAAAGGAAGAATTCGGCCTGTTTATAAATGAGTTGTTGGTGCATATGGCACCATTAAGCCTTTTCTATTTTCTTATGACTCTTGAACTGTGAGACAGTGAGGCAAAGTTTATTTTTCCTGGATTCCTTCCAATATATTAGCCACACCCCACAAAGTCATCCAGTGTCCACCAGATGTGATTGCTAAAGTATTTGGATAACCTGAAGTTATTCCTTTTACTTGTAGTGTTCCAGTCTGTTTCATTAAAATTGTTTGCCACATAGCTACAGGTCTGGCTTACTTGATGGTCCTTGACCATTTATGACATGTCACCAATAAATTATACGATATAGAAATGTTTCTGGCCTTGACTGCTACTGAAATGCTCTGAGAAAACTGAGGGGTTTAAGGTTGATTAGCTTAATTAAATAATTTTTCTAGCAAAACATACATTCATGTATGTATTAAGTCATTTGTAGAGCTTATATTTATTTCTTGTGTGTATGTGTTTCTTTGCAGATAACGCTGGGGTGGCATTAGTGAATTTTTATGCAGACTGGTAAGTGTGGTGTTTCTCTCACACAGTGGACCTCTTTATATTACACATAGGGTGTTTAAATTGAGTTTTGCTCGTAATGCATTTGTTTTCTATAAATGCCACATGGTACAATAAGTGTAGTTGGATTGCTGACATTCGCAGTAGGATTTTTACATAGTATGTCTGTTTTGGTCTCATATACACTCCCCTCCAAAAGTATTGGAACAGTGAGGCCAATTCCTTTATTTTTGCTGTAGACTGAAAACATTTGGGTTTGACATCAAAAGATGAATATGAGACAAGAGATCAACATTTCAGCTTTTATTTCCAGGTATTTACATCTGGACCTGATACACAACTTAGAAGATAGCACCTTTTGTTTGAACCCACCCATTTTTCATGTGAGCAAAAGTATTGGAATTTTTTTGTTGCCCTGGTGTGTCCTATTACATTGATTATTCAAACAATAAATAGCGCTGAATGTCTACGTTCAGTTTCAGATTTGGGTTTTGCCTGTGCAGACTGCATTTATAGTTAGAGGCGTAACCAACAAGAAAACCAGAGAGCTGTCCATGGGTGAAAAACAAGCAATTGTGAAGCTGAGAGAAGATGGAAAATCAATCAGAGTCATTGCACAAACATTGGCCATAGCCAGTACAACCATTTGGAATCTCCTGAAGAAGAAAGAAACCACTGGTGTACTAAGTAACAGACATCGAACGGGTAGACCAAGGAAAACAGCAGCAGTTGATGACAGAAACATTGTGAGAGCTGTAAAGAAAGACCCTAAAATAACTGTTGGTGACATCAGCATCAACCTCCAGAGAGCAGGAGAGAAGGTGTCACAGTCTACTGTTCGCAGAAGACTTCATGAACAAAAGTACAGAGGCCACACCAGAAGATGCAAACCAGTCATTAGCAAGAAGAATAGGAAGGCCAGGCTGGAATTTGCCAAAAAGTCCAGAGACAAGCCTAAAAATTCTGGGACAAAGTTTTATGGACAGATGATACAAAGATGAACCTTTAACAAAGTGATGGAAAGGCTAAAGTTTGGAGAAAGAGAGGATCTGCTCATGATCCCAAACATACAAGCTCATCTGTGAAACACAGTGGAGGTCATGTCATGGCATGGCTTCTTCTGGGATGGGCTCATTCATCTTCATTGATGACGTAACACATGATGGCAGCAGCAAAATGAACTCAGAAGTCTACAGAAACATTTTGTCTGCCAATTTAAAGAAAGATGCAACCAAACCGATTGGGAGATCCTTCATGGTGCAGCAAGGTAATGATTCAAAACACACTGCCAAAACAACACAGGAGTTCATCAGGGGCAAGAAGTGGGAGGTTTTAGACTGGCCAAGTCAATCTCCAGACTTCAACCCTGTAGAGCATTTTACCTGCTAAAGAGCAGACTGAAGGGAGAAACCCCCCAAAACAAACCACAACTGAAAGAGGCTGCGGTGAAAGCCTGGAAAAGCATCACAAAAGAAGAATGTTTTTGAAAGTTTGGTGATATCAATGGGTCACAGGCTTGATGCAGTTATTGTAAGCAAAGGATTTGCAACTAAATATTAAGTCTTTTCACGTTAATCTATTTTAAGTCTATCTGTTCCAATACTTTTGCTCGCCTAAAAATTTGGTGTTCCGTTACAAATAATGCTATCTTCTAAGTTGTGTATCACATCCAGATGTAAATACCTGGAAATAAACGCTGAAATGTTGATCTCTTGTCTCATATTCATCTTTTGATGTCAAACCCAAATGTTTTCAGTCTACAGCAAAAATAAAGGAACTGGCCTCACTGTTCCAATACTTTTGGAGGGGAGTGTATATCGGAGCTGGTCTAATTAATGTATGGATAATCAAACTGTTCTAAGCAAAATCACTCGATAACATAGTCAAATACTGTAAAATTTAGTGTAGTGGATTTTAAAAACTCAATGTAATTTACTTGAAAATTGTGGAAATCTTATTGACCCCCCACCCATCCACACAGGTGCAGGTTCAGTCAGATGCTTCATCCAATTTTTGAGGAGGCGTCTAACATAGTGAGGGAGGAGTTCCCCAATACCAAGCAGGTGGTGTTTGCCCGTGTCGACTGTGACCAACATTGTGAGTTTTTCATACCTTTTTTATTAGTTTTTACGGTTCTTAAACATTTTCAAGAAAAGTACTGAACAACAACATCCAGATGCAACTAACAACTAAACGTTATCTAATTTATTTATCCTTTTTTTGCATGTTTAACTATCTAACCTGTATATACCGCTAATTCATTTGATCAGCAGCCAAAGTATTTATTTCTTAGCAGTGTGAAACAAGAGAAACAAACAAATTCAATCCCTAATTTTGAAGCTGAAAGGGGAAAATAGTTGTATTTTTTTTACATTAAATGATGCTGTCTAAATTATGATGATTGGTATTGGTACATGGGGTGGTTGTTTTTAATGGTGATCTAATGCCCTAAAGTGCTATAACATCTTCATTCTATATATACAGGGGAAAAAAAAGGCACACACACACTCTTACTATATTTGATGCACATATGTACACATAGATGCCCAACACACCAAAGCACAGACACATAAACCACCAGCCTCAGCCTTTTGAGATAAAGCAAATTAAAGAGAATTATTGATGACCTGCAAACTGTTTGAAGACTAATGACAAAACTGCTGCTTCCTGTGAAGACAGGAGGCTTAGAGACACCCCGCAGGGAGATTGACACCTGCCACATGCACACACACACACGCACACACACGCACACACACGCACACACACGCACACACACGCACACACACACACACACACACACACACACACACACACACACACACACACACACACACACACACTGGATTCACTGTGTGCAGAGAGAATATTTACTCTTGGCGGGGGGCAGCTTTCATGTGGGAGATCAGAGCTGACTGAAGGCAGTGTTTTCAGACTGAGGTTTAACCGCTGCCTCTGTCACTGCTCCGCTCCTCATCCACCCATCCCCATGTGTTTTTACTCTACTCCTTCCTCTTCATCAATTGATTCGTCCTTCTTTACTTAACTTCTCCTCTGCCTCGGTGTAGCGGACATTGCCCAGCGGTACCGCATCACAAAGTATCCGACTCTGAAGCTGTTCCGTAATGGGATGATGATGAAGAGGGAGTACAGGGGTCAGAGGTCGGTGGCGGCCATCGCTGACTTCATCCGGCAGCAGCAAGTCGACCCAGTGAAAGAAATACACTCAATGGAGGAGGTTAATACTGTTGATGTGAGTGTTAAACACACACAAACACACAGACGGTGTCTATGAAACGCTGAATATTTCCACAGAGTCTCTGAGACATAAAATGGTGTAATTTCTTTTCTACAGAGAAGCAAGAGAAACATCATAGGTTACTTTGAAAAAAAGGACTCCGATAACTACCACACATATGAGAAAGTTTCCAACATCCTTCGAGATGACTGCACATTCTTGGCTGCCTTTGGGTGAGACACAACACCACCTTCACATATAACATATTTTAGGCTGAGTTTTAATGTCATTATTTAATTTCTGTTCATTGCTAACGTTCCTCAACTGCTTTGCTCTCATAGCGATGCGTCCATGTCGGAGCGCTTCAGTGGAGATAATGTAATCTACAAGCCTGTGGGGGAGAGCGCCCCTGACATGGTCTACCTCGGCTCACTCACCAACTTTGATCTGACCTACGCTTGGGCCCAGGACAAGTGTGTGCCTCTGGTCAGGGAGATCACTTTTGAAAATGGAGAGGTTTGTTACCTGCCTTCTTATTTAGAGCATTGTCAGCCTGTAAATAATCTATTGCTTTTTTGATCTGATGGTATAAATCTGGATATGTAGATACATATAGGCATTCACACTTAAAACAGCCTGGAGGATATTCATTGTCTGCTGAGCCACGGAAAGGCCCTGACTCCATCTGTCTTTTGTGTGTGTGTTTTGTGTTTTCCAGGAGCTGACTGAAGAAGGAATCCCCTTTCTCATCTTGTTCCATATTAAAGAAGACACAGAGAGCTTAGAGAAGTTTCAACATGAAGTGGCTCGCCAGCTCATCAGTGAAAAAGGTGAGTGTTTGTGTCTGTGGCATTATGGACCTGTCAGGGATGCCAAACAGCCCCGTGTATAGAGGTGGTGTTCAAGACATTGGTGTCTCCTCCTCAGGGTCTATAAACTTCCTGCACGCGGACTGCGAGAAGTTCCGCCATCCTCTGCTCCATATCCAGAAAACTCCCGCTGACTGTCCTGTCATCGCTATAGACTCATTCAGACACATGTATGTCTTTCCCGACTTCAAAGATCTTGCGTAAGTACACCCTTTCACTTTCTCTTTAAGATGTTTCAGCTTGGCTTTAGGATCCATTTTGCATATGTGCAGCAATTACGTCCTTAAAATTAGCTGTGCAGTATTATCCATGTCCGAAAAACGATTAACTGCATGGTCATGAAATATGTTTAATTTTTTTTGCGGTTATCATCGTGTGTGCATCCCCCTTTTAATATAATAGGAAAAAAAAGTTTTGGGTTGGTAATTGTTTCATGCTAAAAGAAATGGGCAAATATAAATGAAAACTCACCACAAATGCAGCTGTAATTAACAAATGAATCATCCACATGTCAAATCAGCCTGATATATTCAGCACTCTTTGGGACATTTTTGAGCCTCATACTGATACCGTATGTCGAAATTATTCATAACAAGATCTCCTTAAATAAAGTTAATTTCATCACACTCACACATCCACACACACACACCATAATCCACTGTGTACTCAACACCAGAGAAATGTCACACCTCCTAAAATCTGTCCTTTATGAATGGGCCAGGACACCGGAGCTAATGTGACATGATTTGGCACGTGCAATAAGTGCTAAACTAATCCAGTCTAATCTAATTTAATCTTATTTATTCTGCCCCCCACCACCCTGCCCCCCGAGTCCCCAATCAGAGTCTGATCAGATAGACAGAAGCCCCGAGGACTGACCAGCCCTCCACAATTTAATTACATCACATCACCACTACATGTGGCGCACAGCTTGTAATTACATTAACACAGTGTATGTTATATATACGTGTAAGTGTGTTAGCATGTGTGTGCGTCTGCATGCTGCTGCTCTGACACGGGGTTAGCTGTGACAAGGGGACCGGCCCTGCTTGTGTGATATGACAACGGCTCGTGACCTGCCGTTAAAGAGCACACTTCACAGGACGGCGCTGATATGGATTAATGTGGCTTCATGACACGTCCGCAGGGACCAATGTCCTCTGCTGCTGTTTTGTCTCATATCAGCTCTGAACTGTTCTGTAGCTCAAGCAGGTCTGTCTTCATTGCTGAACTTTATATGTAGGAATGTCTTTATCAAACACACAGTTATATATATATATATATATATAATAGGCGTCATATAAGACCAGACTCCAAAATGGCACGCACACGTGATTTAAGAGCACAGGTTGCCTTTAAATAACTTCAGTAAACTTTATGCAAAATGAATATTTTGCATTTTGCTCACACCATATCCTCATTGTGACTTACAAGTTTTGGAAACTTTTTTTTCTGGCATATTTTGGCATTACGACGTACACATTTAAACAGTTGCTGAGGAAAATTCTCAGTCCAACAGCTGCCTAAGGCTCTAACATCGTCCATTAAAACTCCAGACACTGTAATAGCACCTACTGTACGACATGCTCCTGTCCATGTCCCTGACTGTCACGTCTACATTTAAGAGCTACTTTGCTTTAGAAAGACGTTTTGCTGTCTAACTCCATGTCCCAGTACGCTGCTGATCTGATGAAGATGTTGACAGCTCTTGATATTTTCTAACTTTTTCAGGTCTCCTAATACGTCTTCTGACATGTAAACTCATTATCTTTTTGTCTGCTGATTTCCAGCAGCAGGACATGAGGCTTTGTGGTGTGAAACTTTTCTTGTTACTCTTTGTTAACATGAGACTAGTCTTCAAATGGAGCAGAACAGGTAGCCCTGTCAAGCAATTTCAGGGGTGGATTATACTAATGATTAAATTTCACCAAGACGCAGCTCCTCATGAAAAGCTGGTCTGAAATGATCAATTTATAAAAAGTGTGTGTAGTTAAGAGAGTTTGTTGAAATTGACTTTTTTCAGTGTCCCTGGCAAGCTGAGACAGTTTGTGTTGGACCTTCACTCCGGAAAGTTACACAGAGAGTTTCACCATGGTCCCGACCCCACGGACAGCACGCCTGGACAGGTCAGACCACGGCGTCAGCACGCACCACGGAGTCAATGAAAGCTGGTTTTGCTGCGTCATGTGAAACTTAACAGCTTGTTTTGAATTTGGCTTTTACCCTCAGGAGGAGACGGGAGGAGAAGTGGCCAGCAGCCCTCCAGAGAGCTCATTCCAGAAGCTGGCGCCCAGCGAGACTCGCTACACCATCCTCAGACGGGACCGCGACGAGCTGTGACCTCAACAGCCTTCCAGTGATCCTGTGACTCAATGCCACGCCCCGGGGTCAGGGAGGGGGTTAGGGTTGGGACAGGCCAGTGGGACAGAACAGCAACACCCAACACCCTTACTGAAGAGAGAGATATGAAGAGGAAGAAGGAGGAGGAAAAAGTACAGAAGGAGGAGAAGAGAGTACAGTCCACGACACAACCATGTTGGAATAACCTATATTTTCATAACTCTTTCACGTACAATTTTTATTTGGGATCAAAAGGAAGTGGGGAAAAAAGAAGAAAATGTGTGTGGGCAGGGGTTAAGATATGAAGAGAAGTGTTTTTACTTTTATTTTTTGGAGCTTGTAAATATGTTCGTGCTACATGGGAGTCTCATTGTTGGTCTAAATTAAATGCAGAGTTTTCTTTATTTTATTTTCTTTTTCATCACCCGGCGTTTTGTAGGAGGAAAAAAAAAAAGCAGACCAGTTCCCCCACTTCAGTTGTACGGTTCTTACCTGTGGGTGGTCCAGTTCAGCCTGTCTGATAGGAGACGCTCTTTCAGTCTCACTGACCTCATGGCTGCATCTCAATATGACCAACTCTAGTCTAATTCATTTGTATAGCACAAGTTATAACAATATGCCTGTTTGAAGTAGCTTTATCTCCATATCTTCTCCAGTTCTGAAGGAATAGTAAAATATTTTGAAACCCTCAGTAGGAGTAACATAATTACAAACCATAACTTGAGACAGAAGATAAAGAGACAGAGCTACTCCAGCCTATTGAGATGTGCCCCCTCTCTCCCTGGTGCTAAATGGTTATAGATGATGAATTCTCTTACAGTGCTTATAAAAAGTATTGCCCCCTTGGACCTCTTTACGTGTTACTGTTCAACAACACTAAATCACAGTGGATGTAATTAGGATTTTTTTTGACAGCAATCATCAGAGAATACTGTCAGAGTGAACAATCTTTTGGCCTTTGTACTTCATTCTATGTTTAGCACAGGCCAAACATCAGAAACACTCCATCCTCCAACATGAAGCCTGGTGGTGGCAGCATCATGCTGTGAGGAGGCGTCTCTGCTGCAGGCACTGGACGACTTCATGATCCTACAGGGTTAAATTGATGCAGCAAAAGAAAGAGAAATCCAAGTGAAAACACACAATTATAGATGTGTGTTTAACAGCCAGTACCCAGACCTCAGTCGAATTGATTTTCACTCATAGTGTCAGCATGTAATGGCAGAAGCTACTTGGAAAGAATTAGTGTCCAGATATGTAAAGCTGTTACAAGCCTATTGAAGTAGACATAAGGCTGTAACTGTTGCCAAAGGTGCCTCTTTTTAAGTATTGTCTTGAAGGACATGAATACTTATGCAATCAGTAATTTTGTACCCAAGACCAACCAGTAGAAATCGGAAACTCTTTGTTTTTAAAATGCTGATTACCTCCACTGCTGTAAAACAGTAAAAGTCAAAGTGGGCAGGATACCTTTTAAAGGCACAGTGTTTGCCACCTCTGAGTTGTGATCCTGGGAAACAAATGGAGGGGAAAAAATGATTTGAAATGGTGTACTTTAACATGATGATGAATTTATGAAATGGCTGTTGTTTTCGCTGTTACCTGTTGTGTCATCGTGCTGGAGGAGAAAAAAAACAACAACTGCATCCTTCCCAGTGTTTTAGGAAAAAAAAAAAAAAAAAAGCCGAGACAAGAGGGGAAAACCCATGTGATGAACGGTGGAAATTTACAGTCTGCCACTTTATACGAGCTCTCTTAAAACTGGTTTTGTCTCTTTGTATGTCTTTGAGGTTTTGGTACAAGTCTAAATCCCTGAGATCCTCTGAGCAGGAATGAATCGAAAAGTGGAAGCCAGATTAAGATTGTGGGGGACCCATTGCTAGGTTTGTACTGTGTGTCCTGCCCTTCCATAGAAGCCAACAGATGCCTGCATAGTGACATATCAGCCCACATACAGGAGAGCAGCAGGGGGGAGTGTGATGCCATTTCTAAACCAGTCATCTCAGAGGGGAAGAAGAGTAAAAATGAAAATGAAAAAAGTAAATTAAAAACCATTTTACAGGACATTGTGTCGTCTGATGTTTATTATGGCCTCCTTTGTTTTTCTGTTTATCCAATGAATGACATTACTGTTGAAAAGAAACAATTTATTTGGCAGAAAACCAGCTGTATAATCAATACGTGGCAGGTTCTTACACTCCAGTCCCTGAAGTGATCTGGACAGTGGCACTTAGGCGCTTTTTGTGCAATTTAGCTTTCACACTTAGCAAAAATGTATCTGTATCTATATACAGTAAAATGTCTATAAACACTGAAGCAATACCACTTTAATTTACATTATATGTACATGTAACACCACAGTGACTTTAGGCTAACCATGTTCTCCATACATCATTCTTATTGTAGTGTCAGTAGTACAGCTCTTCACTTTAGGATATTATTCTCTGCATAAAGAAATATTGAGACATGATCTCTGGTCAACTTAAAAACCCCAATGAAAGAGAAAAAAAAGGGTGTTAGCTTTAGGAACACACAGTGTTCCCGACAGAATAGTTAGGCCTGTTAAATAGTTTTAATATATTTAGTGCCAAAGATTTCTTTTAGTAATGAGCCATATCAGGCTGATCCAACCACACGCTCAAAGCTGTAGAATAACTTAGCTGTGTTCAGAATAAAAAATAAAACAGTTGTGTGTAGAAAATTAGATCAATGTCCTCACAGAGACACCATTCACGCTGGAAGAAAAATCAAAGTATGTGACTCTTAAATTAAGGACGTTACTACATAACTGTTTCACATGAGTGCTGGGTGACAGCAAAGCTTGACAGTGATGTCTAATCTTAGGTCTCTTCAAGGCCACGTGAGGAGCAGCGGAGGTCTTTTTTGTTTTGCTTCTGATTGGTCAGTCAACACTGAGGCCTCACTGTTAAGACACCTGAAGTCCGAGGCCAAAGCAAAACTGTTGGGTCATTTGTCCTTGCTTGACTCTGTTTCATCTGGAGGTTCTTCTGGTGGTGCAGTAAGTTGTTTCATGTGTAGATTCACTTGGGTTTTGCGGTGTTTCTGTACCAGGCTGCCCCCTGCAAACCCCAGGGCGCCCCCTCCCAGAGCGGCAGCCACCCCTGCAGCTTTGAACCCAGCCAGCAGGCCAAGCGGACCTCCTAATACACCACCCAGCAGCGCTCCAGCAACCGGCAACACCGCCAACTTGTAGCCTACCGCCTGAAGAGACAGGAAGAAGAGATATGTTCTAGTTTAATTTAACACCAGCATACACACACACACACACACCTTTGGAGGCTTAGTACTTTGTGGCTTCAAGACAGTCTGCGATAGAGTTTGGATTCATCTATCCTTTCATGATCATACATCAACCCACGGAAGGAGGAAGGAAAAAAAATGACACAAACAAGCCTGCATGTGTAAATGTAAATCAACACTTCCATTGCTCCATCAAAGTCTTCATTATCTTCATTTTAGAGAAATCAGAGAGATGCGGGCTGTGTGTTATTACGGCCGTTATCATCATAGTGGAAGGTGCTCTTTGCTGATGACAATTAATGACACACACACACGCGCAGGGACACACATTTGATTAACACTTCAGCACTAAATTAATCTAGTTCAAAAGCTGGCATTGCGTGTCCCCACCCCTGTGGCAGTTGAGGGAATTTTAATTTCATCTGAGCAGAGTTAAAAGGACTCTGAGCGCAGGTTGTAGAGGATGGACAAAATGTGAGCGTTGTGAGGCTGTGTGTGTGTGTGTGTGTGTGTGTGTGTGTAATGCTGTTTGACCTGATGACAGATTACAAGCTTTCAAACATGTTAAAACATCAGACATCCCTCTCATCTGCTTTATCTCTCCACACCCCCTCGCCTAATGTGCAGCCCACTACATCTACCGGCAATCTTACACAGAGGTCAACCTTTGTTTGTGTCATCATTTGGGTGAATTTAATTTAAATTAACCATGTAAAAAGAATATTTAATTATTTAACGGACTGCTTTTTTAAGTCAGGACTAAAGTTCAAATTGTTAGAGGGTTGGGGAACTTAGATTATATTTTAAAAATTTATTTTCTCACTTACCTTTACTGATGTCTAGCAATGAAGACTTGGTTTTATTGTCCTAAATTTTGATATATATGAGTCTGAAATTCCTGTGGCCATCCAAGGACAGCGTATCTTAATCACAATTATAACAAGGGAGATTAAAT
Organism: Pempheris klunzingeri; assembly: GCF_042242105.1. Classification (NCBI taxonomy): domain Eukaryota; kingdom Metazoa; phylum Chordata; class Actinopteri; order Acropomatiformes; family Pempheridae; genus Pempheris; species Pempheris klunzingeri. The sequence continues at coordinate 15,474,980 of NC_092019.1, read as the reverse complement.
TACATCAATTTTGCCAGGTGGTTTTATCCAAAACAAGGGTTGTTTTTTTTTACACTGAGAGCAAATTGGGATTCAGTGTCTCCCTCACAGTCAATCGGACGTGTGGACAGGATTAACCAGGGATCTAACCGACAACCCTTCAATTAATAACCAACCCACTCTGCTATACTCTGCCATAAGCAACAGCTGCCAAAAATACAATATTAAGAATTGATAAGTATTAAAAGACAGTGAAGTCTCTTTCCACAGACTACGTGTTACTTTAGATAATCCGCAGAACTCTTTTCTTCACATTGGAACGACTTTCTGGCAAAGACATTGTCCATATTAGAACTGTGCAGATTATGCAGAGTTATTCCACCGATGTTTCCCCTCAATTGGTTAAATGTAATTTTTCAATAGTTTGAGCACCACAAAAGAAATGTAACTCACGTCAGTTGTACTTGTGTGGTGGAAGAAACTCAGTTACCAGGATAAATCTGTGTCTGCATGGCTAGATATGACTGGGAGTAAATGGGAACATTTAGATTCATTGAGGACCATGGCCGAAGAGCTGTGAAAGTGTTTTTTTATGTACGTTTTTTTTACAGGTTTTCATCAGCAAACAGGAATCACGACTCATCAGCATCTCTGAGATCCTCTCTCTAATGATTTCACACCTCCGTCACGTTCCTAAAAGGACCAAAATCGACGACTTCATCTGACATCTGATGAGCATTTCTTTCCCTTCCTTTAATCCCAAACAAAATACTGAGAGTAAAGTTACAAAAAGTATTTTTTTCATAAACAATCTTTGGCAGAAAACTGCTCGCACCAGTATGTGTGTGTGTGTGTGTGAGTACACTGTAGATTGACAAAAACAGGTGATTCATTCTGGGTATTACAGACAAAAAGTTCAACATTTCAAGTGTGTAATAAGTGTGAAGGGCACTGAGTCGTCCTTGTGAGTTACACTCAGTGTGTAAGAGTGTATTGAATTGATATGGACGCCTGAATGCTGCTCTTGAAAAACTATTAAACAGTCATTCAAACCTCTCCTTAATGCTACGCACACAAACACATAGACTCTCTCTTGTCACCCCTCTCATCCTACCTCTCTATCACTCTTCCTCCCCTTCACTCCTCTCTATCCCGCTCCTCTCTCTATTTCCTTAATTGCAGCTTTCCTCCGTATTCGAGCGGATCAATAGGGACAAACGCTGTGGAATGGCTGGGAGGCAAAGTGCCATCGATCTCCCCATCTCCCAAACACTACACACGCACACGCATCAGATCATCAGGACACACACACACACACACACACACCTTCCCCAGGCTCTTCGTCCCCTCCTCCACGTTGGCAGCAGCTGTGTTGACGTTGTCCTCTATGCTGTCAATCTTCTCCTGCTGGGACTGATGCACAGGGGTTAGACACACACACAAACACGTATTAGCGTGCGCGCGCACACACACACACACACACACACACACAAGCACATTCACCTACATATACACGTGTTACAGAGCAACCACCTGTCGTGTTTATGGTTTTTTTCATCAGTCCAAATTCTGCTCCATGGCACAGGTTAACACAGGAAGGGTGTGTGTGAGTGTGTGAGGAGGCTGTAGGTATACTCAAAGGAGATTTCACTGGGGGTGTGTTCATACGGAGCGCCCGTGTGTGTGTGTGTGTGTGTGTAGCATTGTGTAGATCTCATGAAATATTCAGAGTGGCAGCTGTCTCTCTCCATGTGAGGGCTGGATGGACACAGTGACCAAACAACAACCAGAGCACTTTTCTCCTCCTCTTCCTCCTCAGTGCCACTTCTCCCTTTCACCTCATCGCTCTGAGCTAAAAGCCAAGTTATTTTACAGATTCAGCTCTGTACATTTTTACAACTTCTCTTACACCTGCTCATGGAAAAGTTTCAAATTATTTTATGTTGTTCCAAAGATTTTAAACCTGATCTGACTGAGGACCTCAGTTTTGTACCTCAACACCCAGATTCACAGATCACATCCTCTTCTCTCTCATTTCCCTAACAAGCAAAAGACCGATAACTAAAGATAAAATTGTCTTGATTTGGCCAATAAAATTGTGCAAAATGCCTATTATGATTTCCCACAGCCCAAAGTGACATCTTCAAATAATGTAAGAAACTGAGAGCCCAGTCCATTGTTTCCTGTCGTCTCTCCACTATTGCTATGTAATAAAGGCTTAAAATGCCCTTAAATAATAACACTAATGAAAATGAAAGAGAAATTATTTGATTATCAAAATAATTACCGATTAATTTTCTGTTGATCGACTAATCCTTGCAGCTCTGGATGATAAGCTTTCTTTCTTTCTTTCTTAAGAGTTTTTGTGGAAATTTACAAAACACATACAAGGTCCAATCAGTAGTTGTTGGCCCAAAACAACTGACATTTCAACTAAATTCTACAAATTTTCATTTGTGTTTTATTTAATCTTATCTCATGACTTCATGGCTCTCTTAGTAATATGAGAAACTGTCAAATTCTGCTATTACTGAAGATGAAAATTAGTGCTGGTTGTTACTAGTACTAGTAAAACACAAAATGTCTAACTCTCCAGCTTTGGTAAACAGTCGTACAATCACATTATGAATGTGCCCTAGAAGACACACATACAAAAAAAACATTCAGATAAGAACACAAATATCGGAACAGCCACTAACATGACGCATGTACAGAAACACAACCACACACTCACGCTCACTCAGTATTTCCACTGTGGCTGAGCGCTGGAATATTACTCCCCTAACGGCGTTTTTCACCCTTGAGACGCCACAACAACATGTCTATGCTCTTTCTGCCCCCTCCATGCCTCTGTCTGTTTTTACCCTAACTACATCTTTGCTCTCTTTCTTTTTCACTGTTAATCTCTCCTTCACTCAGCCTCCCCGCTCCTCTCTCTCTCCATCCCTGAGGATAGAGTGATAATCTGAGCCGTCTGTTCTCCACCTGCTCCGATGTATCCCTTGTTCCCCACCTGTCCCCCTGTGGACAACCCGCCGTCCTCCCCCAAATCCTCCCTTTCACTCTCATTTACTACTCAATCTCTCCCTTTGCCTTGGTGAAGGGCCTCTGGGGCCCCAGCAGTAGTCATAAACTGATCTGTGGAACCTCCTCTCAGAGGAGCCCTACCAGGCGACACAAGCACACATGGTCAGATACACACCACTTCCTGGAAACGCCATAGGCAAACTGCCTCTGTCACAGTGTTTTCATTCACAGGGGTAGCTGTGCACACATGTAGATACGAGTGTTGAGTGTTTGTACTCACATGGACAAGCAGAGAGAACTCCGTCACCAATCCACTCAGCTCCTTCAGATCCTTAGAAAGAAAAAGCATTGTGTGCATCAGTGTCAATAATAAAATTAATGATAGTTCTGTCACACCTTACTGGGACACTTAAATAGAGCAAAGCCATCATTAAGGTTTTATTGACTTTATTAAATCTGTGCTTTTCCTACTATGACAATTCAAGAGGTCTGCTCTGAGAAGGGTCTATTGTTTGGCGCTTTGCTTAAGTCCCTTTGCACAAATAAAACAGTAAAAAATCAGTTATGCATCATTATCATTGCCATATATCAGAGTTTATATTTTTAGTCTGCATTTAGAGAACTAAGATCTGAGCAGTGTCTGCCCAAGTTAAAGCTGTGGCCTTATTTAAATTTCCTATTTCACTTTATTTCTATTTTGTTATTTTACTGTAACCAAAACACTGTGCTGTATACTGAAAACATGCCTCACAACTTGAACTCACATATCAGAAAGAAAGGTCTCTAACGATAATAAAGAAAATTATAATCAAACAAGACAACGTTTATTTTGAAAGCTAGAGTTAACATATTACAATATACAATATTTTGAATATAAAATAAGTAAAAAAAATACAGCATGATATCTGGACTGTATCCAGACTGCAAACTGTTCCAAACGTAGAGAAAATGACAGGGTCCAGACATGCATACCACTTCCAGGTTGTCCCAGGACTCAGCCGCACTCTGATCAGCAGGGATTTCTGGAAGGCGGAGCTGAATTTGCCTGCCAGACACCGGCTCCTCTCCCACATCGTCATCAGCATGGCAACTGTTGGACACACAGCTGGATGGCTGAGCAGCAGGTGGTGGCGCTGGCGCTGGCTTAGGCACGGGGTTAGAGTGCAAAAGCAGGAAGTCTTGTGCGGCGGCTGACGCCCTGTCTCTGACTGGCTTGACAAGCTCTTCCAGAGAGGCAGCGTCTTCGGCACGGACCCGTGAGCACAGCTTCTCCATCTCTCTGATGTTCGCTCTTAATTGCTGCAGGGAGAGAGAAAAGAAGCAGGTTTCTTAGTAAGACTGAGAGTCATGTCTGAAAAACAAGCAAATAATGAAACAAATGCAAGTTACTGGAGTGTTTGAACTGGTTAAGGGCCGCATGGACACTGAAGCTGTCACAGGAAAACAAGACACAGATGAGACAAGACAAACAACATAACAAGCTACTCCAGTAATATTAATTTTTACTGCTGTGTTACCTAATAACATATCAACACTGGTAACAAAGTTCACAATCGCAACCAGTTCTCTCTCTTTCGCCTGTCGCCCCGGTTTGACAGAAGTGCTCGTACTGACAGATTCAGCATCCCACTAAACTGTTCTAGTGATGGGAAATGTGTGTGTGTGTGTGTGTGTGCTTAATAAGGTTCAGATATGAGGCTAGGGAACACAAGCCCCTTCATCCCAGCGTGCCCTGAGGGTGACAGGAGGATTACATCCCAGCCGTCAGCCCTCCAGGCCGCAGCACGACCTGGGCTCAGGGGGTCAACACACAGCCGATACCGCATTCTGCTAATTACACAACATGAATAAAGATACATGCATACGCTTGTCCTCGTGTGCATAAAACTGAAAAACACACTGATTAACACAAGCCAGTCAGGTCAGGCACCTGTCAGCCTGCAAATTTACCGTGACCGTGCGAAGCTCAAACGCACAGACAGACCAACCAAGCACATACTCAATAGGAGATATTCATGATAAAACAGTACTGACGCCGCTCCCCTGTCTCACAGTGTTTGCTGTAGCTGCTGTAGTAAAGGTGGAGGTGCTGAGTCTGCCTGTGACTTATCTTGGGGGTTAGCTAGGCGCTAGGCTAGTGGGAGTAAATGTCAATCATACAGTATAACAGGTGGAGAGAAAGCAGTCTATCTGTGAGGGGGGACAAAGGATGCATGGATAAAATAAATGAGATTTGGCAGGCAAACTAAATAGAAGACCAACTGATCTATCTATCTATTGATCTATCTATCTATCATAAACACACATGACCACACATATACACACACATCTGAAGCAGAGTAGACTAACCCGGACTCTGGATTAACACCATGAAGACATGGGAAAGCACTCTGTGTGTGTCCCAGGGGTGTGCACGGTAATGGTGAGAGGATAGGTGTGTGCCTGTTTGGAGTTATTTCACCTTCAGAGACATGGTGGCTTCCAGGCAACAACATCCCCTGAGGCATTTCACACCCACCATGTGAACAAGTACTTTACACACACACAAGAGATAGTCTGTTTGAGGTTTGGTAACAGCTCTTTTCTTGCCCTGATTTTTAAGAGCGAATTTCTACACAGAGTTAGTTTTGTTTTAAATAATTGATGTCCTGTGTGTAATGACTTTTGTGTGTTCGTATATGAATACGCAAACAGGCGACAAATTTGTGGGGGAAGCTAAGTCGGTCTTCATAGATTAATTGTATTGTGTTCATTCACATCTTTGCCTTCCTCAGCAGATGGACTAGCTCAGTTGTCTCTGTGATTGTTCAGTTCTGAATATGTGACCTTAGTAAGTTATTTTGGTTATGTAATAACAAGGGATCATGTATGGGGTAGATTGTAACATCTATGTCAAGACTGATCTCTGGCAGAAGATACTATGATCACGTGATTTAAAAAGAAACTGCCATTGGCTTTCAGTTTTGAGATTTGATCGCCTCAAATCAGAAAACATAAAGTTTCTCCAGCACTGAGCTCCAAAGCATCCAGACAATTTGAGACAAATACTATTCTATGTGATTGCAGGGTCATGCTTGCTCAAGAATTTCGAGAGGCAATGAGTCAAGTCATCATCTAAACAATCCTCACATTCACATCATCTGCCAGGCTCGGATCTGAAAAATATAGCAAATGTCTCTGTGAGGACAAGGAGGCTGATGGTTGCAGATGTGAAGTTTAGTGTTATGAAGAAACTGGAGTTTGTGATATAGCTTAGTGGTTAACAGCTTGATATGGTGGCTCACATCTTCAGTCAGTTTACAGAGTATTATCTCATACCTGAACAGTTCTGCTGGCATTGATATGCTCCTGATGAAGGCGGTCCCATTGCTGGCTTTGCTGGTACTGTGAAAATGAAGGAAAAACTGTTTGTAAATCCATCTGTGGACCGGAAGTAAGAGTGTGGATGTGCGGGTGCGATCATGTGCCGAGCCAGATTTCAGCTGTCACCTTCAGTATGTTATTGTGGTGTTTCTGCAGTCTCTCCAGGTCCGTGGGTAGAGCCACTTTAATGAACTTGTGGATTGGAGCCTCCAGGCGCCTCAGCGTCAGCTTGCTGGCTTCCTCTGCCATGTGTCCTGCTGACTGCCCACAGCCAACACCTCTGTGCAACTTGGACACTGCACCTGCTCAGCTTTATCTCACTGCCCCCACAGACTCTGTAAATACCAGCAGTATGAGATTTTAATAAATACATAAATCAATTTAATAAACTGTGTGACACATGCAAATCAGCCCACACATCTAAAATTGGCACCTCTGAAAGACTAATATTTTTACTTGCCACCATCCTTTTACTGCAATGCATAACTGAAGAATTAGGTGCTGACAGTGTGTAACATCTACGCTACGAGTCAGTCACTCCATCAGTCACAGCGAGGAGTCATTTAGCAAGCAAAAATACCAAACATTCCCTGTTTCCCGAGCCTCAAATGTGAAAATAAATTAACTGGCATTGTGAGTTTTGAACAGTTACTTGTTGGGCAAAAAAAGCTATTTGAATAAACCCCAGTGGGCTCTGGGGAACTGTGACAGACATGTTTCACTATTTTCTGATGCTCATGTGACTAGCAAGTCTAGTTAACTGAAAAACAAATGGCTGATTAATTGGTAGTGATTAAAATAAATAATATATCATTGCAGCCCTATATCACTGTAACATAAACGTCAATAATAGACAGATTTAATTAAATGGCTATTAGAAGCTGATAATACCCAAGCTTTTCAGCCGAGCCATCCTTGGGGTTTTTAGTAAACCCCATTATAGTTGAATGTTGTTAAGACGAAGTTAAGCTGCTGATTTGAAGGTCACATCTCCTCTAACCTGGTCGCATCTGGCTAGCTAAGTGGCTAGCTAAACGAACGGCCCAGCACGGCTAACTAGCTGTTAGCCAAGCAGTGGCGCTAACAGCTAACAGTCTGATAACTCCTCAGACGATGTTAGCAAACTCACTGTGATTTAGCCAGAAGACTTAGAAACATCTGTCTACCATCAGCCAGGTAAAGTAAACTGAAAGGACACACGGCGACACTCACCGCTAATAATATCATTCGAGGATATAATTTCTATTCGCTAAATACTGTCCGGAGCCTCCATGATGATGAGAAAGTTAACCATTAGCTACATTCACTAATTTTCTGCAACGCTTTCGGCTTGATTCCGACACTTTCTTGTTTGTAAACAACTCTGTGCCCAGTGCGTCTATGAATAGTGTCCGACCTCCACCAGCACCCACGGCGCACTGCGTTCCCCATCACTGTCACAAATAAAATAAAATTTAGAAATGAAAGGTTAAAGTGTTTTGTCCTTATATTGATTATATTTGATCGTGAAGAAGAAAGAATACAGAGTCCATAATCACTAAACTTATGTACATCTGGTTTACCATAGAGGCAGCTGGTTTAACTTGTTTCTGTTATTAAGGCAAAGTTTTAGTCAAAGTATTATTTTATTTTAATTAAGTGATTAAAATAATACTTGTACACACACAATATAACACGTCAATTTTTCAGGCTTTTGATGGTTTTTTGAACACTACATATAACATAGCCTAAAGACTAAATTGATAATTACATTAGACTGAAAAGGTTTTAATGTTCTCCATTAAACATTTTGATCACCATGGAGGGAGGTAGAGGTTGCAGGAAATAAAACTGAACAATTAAATGATTAAATTAAATTATTCATTATTCAGATACCCTTTCATGGCTAGTCAAGCATTTCTTAGGTGGCTGGGGGTTTTGCTGATTTATGACCTCAGAATTACCAAATTTCCCAGGCCACAGTCCTGCTCTGGGGTCATCATGTTTGGTAAAAGGTCATCATGAAAGTGGCTGTGGGGTTATCATGTGTGGTAACATTTATTGAAATATATGAATCTCCATCAGTCCTAACACCTACACGTTCAAAATAATGTGGTCAACAAAAATTCCTCATCAGGTAAAAGCCTCTGTCCAGTTATGAAATCATTAGACAACAAACATCTGATTATCAAAAGTCATAATCTGATTAAGGTTATAGAAAAGAGATGAGTGATGTGAAGACTTTATTTATTTTTTTAATTTCCATTTAGCTTTTCTCTGTCTGATTCATGTATAAACATTATCAATCCTATGGAAAGAAACATCAAGTGTGATATTTTGATATGTTTGTATAGCTTTGTTTGTGTTGTGTTTGGGAGGGAGGGAGACAAAGAGAGAGGATTGGGGTTCCCCCTCCTCTACTCTGAGATCAGCCTGTGTGAGTGGGTCTATTGCATGTTTCCACTTCTCTTCTTCAGCACCTTTTACCTTTGACATTTAGGCCAACCCCCCACACACTCTTCCCTCAACGGATGCTCCATACAAGGGGCCACAGTAAAACACACAGTCCCCAGCTACAGGGGATTTCCCCTGGTGCTGTACACATGTTGCGTATGTGTGTGTGTGTGTGTGTTTCTGTCTGTCCACTTCCAGGGGACTCCCAGAGTTGCAGACTGAGGGGGCAGAACAAAGCTGGCAGTGAATGTCTAAATAGCAAGTCATCAGAAATGTTTAGGTTCCTGTATCTGCCTCTGGGTTTGTGCGAGAGAGCGTGCGTGTGGCTCAGGAGGGCTCAGGTGCCTTTCGTCTCAGTTTAATCCAGGAAGTTTGTCAGCAGGAGAGGAAGCCAGCAGGGAGCTCCGTTCACTTCTTACCTCCTGCATCTTACTGTTTTTTAAGCAGGTGTGATCAGCACATCCTGATGGCTCAGTGGATATGGTCCTTTTTCACAGCAGACATCTTCACTTATTATAGTTGGAAAAACACAGGTGTTAATAATAACATCAAGGACAGCTTTCTACTATTTAAAAGTCCCAGTAAGCCGTGACAGTGAGCCAGAAATTCCAACACCCTGAACAGTGAATCACAAAAATAAAATTCAGCCATCATTCATTTTTATATCTACACCTGTGAATCTTCCATTGTCACATCATCTGTGAAAAAGGCCTGTTCAGACAACTGACTGCAGGATTTCATAAGCATGCAGGTTTCTTAAAGGTGTCATTTTGCATTTCTGAATGGATTAGGATAAGTTTTAAACCCACAGCTAGCTACTTTGAATGTGAGCGTGCATGTGCATATGTATTTGTGTGTGTGTGTGTGTGTGTGTGTGTGTGTGTGTGTATGTCTATGTTCTAATGGGACCTCTAATTAAAACTCTGGGGGTATCTGCTATCTGTCAGCACTGATCGATTGGCCTGGAGACTGACAGCTCGTTCTGTGAATGTGTGTATATGTGTGCACATGCAAGTTTGAATGTGTGTTTTGAGCTTCAAGCAGAGCTCTCTGCTTCGTGGTCGTGTTATTTCACTTGTCACTCAGACATGTCACTGTCGTAGAAATAGGATTAATGCATATTCATTTGCTCTGACACACACACACACACACACACACACACACACACACACAGCTACAGAAATGGTGTGAATGGTCTTTTCCTGCATGCTGATCAAACACAGACATCACAATCCCAGACAGGAGCATGAGCTGTTGGACAGACACTAATTCGAATAACACACAAACACAAACATGCACACACAGAAAAACACACACCAACAATGCTAAAGTGCACTTCCTTATTATGTACCACTAAAAGGTTACAAAAAAATGTCTGTTTTATGAGAAAGGGACACGATGTGGAGTTGTGTGGCGTCACATCACCGATTTTATATGGAACATGTTCAATGTGGTGCACTCCACACTTGTATACGCACTCTGAACTTCACTCTGGTGCATTTCTTTCTTTCTTTGTCACACACAGAGATAGATCTGTTCACAATTTTACTACCAAAGTTACTTTCAATCACCTACCTGTCCGAAAGAGAGGGATCGTGCGTGTGAGTGAGTGTGTTAATGCTCACGTTGTGCAAGAAGGCGAGTGAGTGATGGCAGTGACAGTATAGACGGCATGTGCTGTGAAATGTCACCGTGGCGATCGATGGTGTTTAACGAGGCTGGAGGCTGATCTGGACCTCATGCTAACATGAAGCTCTCCTCTCTTCCTCCCCCTTCTCACTCTCCTAATCCCCCTCTACTCTCTGTGAGAGCCCATGGGTCCCCCGGGAGAGAGACAAGGCCTTTTACCTGTCAAGAGGCTTTTGTGTCTGACCAGACACAAGCACACATGCTGTATAAAATCAGCTCAAATTTGGCCTCTCGTTTACTTCTAAAAAGTCTATAAACACTTTAATGTTTGGGTATTTTCTTGCATTTTGTGTGAAAGAGTCACTCAGTTTAAAAAAAATCAAAACACAGGACGCAGTCGGGCAGAATAATCAGAACTAGTTTATGATTTCAAAGTGCTGAACAGAAAATCCAGTGAACCAAAGAGAAAGAAAAAAAAATCGAACAGGAAACTCAAACCAAAGAGGGACATTGAAAAAACAGCAACTTTTTTTCTTTTTTGTTTCTCTTCTTCAAAAAACAATGCACAACTCGTACCACAATATTTGAAAAAGCTAAAAACACTTCAAAATATTAGTTTTGTATATATATATATTTATATTTATATCTATATAATTTGCTTTTTTTCATATTTCAAACTGCTGCCGTGAGTGTGTGAGTGGGTGGTGGAGGCCCAGGGAGATCCCCACAGAGCTGCAGTCTGAGACACAAACACAGGTCGAGCTGTTTTGACAGGCTATGGCAGCTCTTTGACAGCTTATAACACACCATGCATATGAACCTGGCTTCTCTAAGCGTACACACAAAGACAGTATGCAACCATGTTCTCCACACTCTCACACGGCCTCCACAATAGAAACAAATAGAAAAAGAGCATGACTGCGGAATGTTTCACCCCTGGACGTACAGCTATCTGTCGAGCACCCTCCTCTCCCCGCCGTCCACCAGGGGAGCAGGTAGGGTGTGTGTCTGTGCTTCTAGCCCTTCTCGGGGTGTAAGTGCTTCAAAAGCCAATTTCTGTCCTTGTTCATTCCTCCGTACTCCTACTCGACCTATGATTTAAAAATGAGTTAATAATAAAAAAAACATACTAGAGCAAGTTCAAGTCTGGGTGACTCAGTCATCAATCGTTAGTGCACAGTATCTCCTCTGCTGTCTAAAGCCAGAGGGAGACTGTCTCTCTTTCTTTTAGCTACTGACAGTACAGGACAAGTCTTTGTATTAAAATAATTTAGAGTTTGAAATTAAACCATTCCTTCTCCTTCTTTTCCTTTTGTGGTGAGATAGCACTTAAGAAATTGCACTTGGAATCAAGAGCCCAACTCAACAGCCACTACCATGTGTTTATGAAATATCTGTGTCCTTTGTGATGCTTCTGCACGTCTATGCTTATGCTGCCTGACCTCTGACATTTCAGTATGAAAACACCCGCTTCCTTCTCTCAGAATGAGGAACTAGAACACACAGTGACTTGTGTTTCACCGGGACATTTTCAGCTTTGAAAACATTCGATCACACTGACACCTCCCCCTTCCCTCTTTACTTAAAAGAAGTCCTCAGTCTGGATGAGCCAAGCCAAAACACAGATAAACAGTACTCATAAACCCTGGTGTTCTTTCTGTTGCACTGGATGAGCTGCCACCCAGATGGAGAGAGGACAGTACAAAGTCATTTTTCTGTTGTCCATCTCAGCCTCATCATCCTCCCCCACATGAGAAAAACAGGAGGATCAAATAAAAAGTGGTAAAGCGTTTCAATAATTGTCTTTTATACTAGTGAAAAGCATTTTAGTTGGTTGTCCGTTTGATTCAAAGGCGTTCTTGATTGGTTGTCCTGTTGAATGAAAAGCAGTTGATTGGCTCTCTCTGCTCTGCATCAGTCAGAGGGGATCGAGTCTCTCCTCTGGATGTGCGTGTGTGCTCCTGGGGGTGGGGGTGGGGGGAGGCCTGAACAGGACGTGACGTGGATTTTTCTCTGTGTGGTCAACCTTGGCCATTAGTAGGGCAGGGTGTCCAGGAACCTGTCAATCAATGGAGGGGGTGGTACCAGGTCCTCCAGCTTCAGGTAGAAGATTCGTTGAAGGCCCTGGGTCCTCTGGGAACGAAGCTCTGCCTTTAAACCCAGAATGCGACTCAGCGGAGGCGCTGCCTTAGACGAGGAGGAGGAGGGGCCGCAACCCAGGTGGTCTCTGAGACAGCAAATCACTTTATTCTGCAGATCCTCAACCCGCTTTGAGTCCTTCAGACCTGGGACTTGCTCTGCGGATAGACAGACAAACACACCGTATTAGGAGAATAATTACTTAAACAACAAAAATTACATTTGTGGAAAAAAGAAATGCACGCACACACACACATATCATTTAGCTGAAAGAGCGTTAGCTACATCTTCTTTTATATTGAATTCCACCTCATTACCCTGTATGTCTAATGTTCTTAACAGGCCTTAACCTGTCTCACTCACTACAGATCAATACACAGACTAACCTAATAAGGCCCCTGCACACTGTGCGCGCGCACACACACACACACACACACACACACACACACACATATACAAATAGTCCCTGCAATTTAAGACATCGACAGAAACAAAAGTGCTCAACAATTAGCTGATTATTCGGCCCTGTGAGCAGCCAAATGAAATTAGAAACACACACGCACACACTGCTGCCCATAGCAACTCCAGTGACACCCGTACCAGGCTTAATGTGACACTAACTCATTCTGCAGAGAACAGGGTGTCCAGCCCCACACACACGTACAAGCACATACACGAGTCCGTGCTACAGGGAGGCTGTCACTAAGACCGGTCTCACTTTGAGGTATCCATTATCTGAAACTTATTTATTGTTTGTTTATGTGACTCTTTTGTTTGTTCTGTGTTTGCTGCTGCAGAGTCACCCCAGTCCTCCTTTCACCGCGGCTTTCAGACCTCTCACACACTGTCGCTTCCCTCTCACTTCGCTCTCTCTATCACTTCTTTCTCTCTGTGTGCGAGCTCCTGGGGTGGGATCAATGACTGCCTTTCTGCACAGGCCACTCTGAAACGGTCGATCGCCTGGTGGCCCTGGCGGCTCTGTCGTGGCAGTGCACTGTGTGCTTTGTCGAGATAGCAGAGCGCCACTGAGAACAGCAAAGACGCCATTCCAGAGCTATGCTCCACGGTGGGCTGGTCGATCAGGCACAGAGTTAAGTGCTCCCCCAGAGAGTGAGGATGGGGTTTGAGGGCTTAGATAGAGGAAGAGAAGGTGGAGGAAGAGGAGGAGGTTGCGGGGGTAGGGTGAGGTAAGGAAGCCGAGCGCGGGGGGAGGGGTGTTTTACCCATCACACATTTATATACAGTTTCTGACTCTGACGTGAAAAAATTGAAATGTGAACACTTAATTGCACAGGCGTCCTCTGTCACCTTGGGCTACATTTGTAATTTAATTTGTGTGTGTGTGTGTGTGTTTGCAGAGAAAGCTCTGACTCTCCTTCCATTTTTCACAGATGCACACTGATTAGAGGGCCAGGTGTGTGGCAGGTGCAGCAGGTGCTTCTGGGTATCGGGTTCTTGTTTCAGGCAGGGATGTGTGAGAACACGCATGCACATGTGTGTCTTTAAGCGTATGTGTGACGTTAGTGGATGTATCCACCTGATCACTGTCACATTGAATCACCCACTGGCACAGCTCTGGACAAAGGAAACAAGGTGTGTGTGTGGATTTGTTTCTGTGTATTTAGGCAAAAGCAGCTTGTGAGTTTGGTAGTGTTCGTTTGTGTGTAGTGGAGAGGGACAGCTGACTTTGAAAACTGGCTGCTGTATTTGTTAATGTCTCAAACACTGAATCTTTTAATTAAATTTTCCCCTGATGGTGATTTGATATCTGACGTGATTAGCTTGTGTTTTTTTTGTTTGTTTTTTTACCTGTGAGCAGTACGAGGGCGGCCAGGCAGGCGAAGGCAGAGGCGTCCAGGTTTAGGCTCTGGAGGTGGTTTGAGAAGTCCCGGATGGAGTCTAGCCATTCTCCAAACCCACGAAGGCACTGGAACCTGTGCAGCACCAAGCCGTTACAGAACACTAGTTTATCCTCTGACAGCATCGACCTGAAAGTGAGAGAAAAGAACAGGAAGACTCTGTTTAGATCTCTCTTCCAACCAAACTCTACATTTTCCATCATGTATTGTAAATATGGCTTGAGATACTGGGGCAAGGAAACAATTACAATAAAAACAATGAGAAAACCGGGCAGTATGCGCACTCACACACAAACAGGACACACATCAAACAGAGGCATGCAGCTGATTAAGGTTGTGTTTTCCAAATTATAGCATTTTAAAACATTCCTGTGTCTCCGTTCGGCAGGGTGGGGTGAAGGGTTAGGGCAGAGGGCTGCTCTATGTGTGTGTGTATTTGCAAATAGGTAAACTGTTATGGCTTTAATGTGCACAGGCTGTGGTGTGCAGTGGAAACACAAAGCCTTAATGAGGAAATGAAAAGACTTCTCAGATGTATTTAACCATCAGTTACTCACGACACACAACATCCCACTCCTTTACCACCGAACAGGAGGGGAAAGAGAACAAGCAGAGAGTGAGGGAGGGCTATGACTAGTCTTTATTAGTGCCTAGAAGAGAAGACTGTGGTTTTCTTCCGAGAGCTGCTAAAGTGTTTAGTTGGTAGATCTCAAGGAAACAACAAAGGGTTGGAGGAGGCTAAAAGAGACAGAAGATGCAGGACAAGTGCAGAAAGTGTGTGACTGGAAAACAGCTGATGGTCAGAACAAAGAGAGAGAAGGGGGGGGGGCTCAAATTACACTCTACACAAACATTGGTTAAGGAGAGGATGAAATAACATTTATGTCTAATTATTCTTACTACAGTTTAAAAGAGGTGGTCCACCCACCCCCAGCAGAACGCATGCACACACATCCACCCCTGTCAGTCATACACTGATTACACCTTATACACACATAGATAAAACAAAAAAAGACAAACAATCAGAACGAGCTGTCAGGGTCAAAATGGTCATCCATGAGCTGGAGAGAGGGGAGGAAGTGTGAGGGTAGGGAGTAGGGAAATTAAATAGGAGGCACAGGTGGGTGCAGGTGTTGGGAGAGGGAGGAAGTGGCTGTCTTGGCTAATGATTTAGTGTTTATGTTGATGGTAGAAGAGTCTGACTCCTAGAACTCCCCATTAAGTGGCTTCAGTGCTTTAAGCAAACTATAGTCTCAAAGTTATGTTGTATTCTGGCTCTGTCTGTTGCTTTAGTGGATTCATTATTATTTCAAACCTGGTATGGCATTGATTCTATGTTTGCATCATTATTTGTCATGTGAAAATCTTACGTGTCCTTTGCATGTATCATTAAAACATTTCTCTAAAATGTAGCATAAAACAATGTGCATATTAGGAATTTCTATAAAAACCTTTCGACACGCTGCATTTGAATGACGAGCTGAGAGATGCAACAAAGTGGAACAGATTAGGTCCTCTACAACAAACTAATGGCTGGAATTTGCCTTGTGAACAGAAAAACAACATATTAAGTATAATGAAATTTAGAATAGAATAAAATATGAATCTGATTTACTATGTCTCTGAGTTTTAGCTGACAAGGTCTGTATTGTCCCGAAGTAAAGTAAGTAAATACTGCTCAGTAAGCTAAACAGGTTAAAACAATGCCAAGAGTTAAATACAAAATACTATGTGACTGATGTCTGATAGTAGCACATGACCAAAACTACACAGACATGCAGCCAGGCAGATGCACACACACACACACACACACACACACACACACACACACACACACACACACACACACACACAGCTGGATGTCTGCCACACATTCCACTCACCCCTGACTACACTGTCACCACGGTAATCAACCAATAACCACAGAAACTGTTTGGTAACGGGGTGCTTGCAGCAATGCTGGCCCAAAAGAGCGGAGCAAATTTACTCTACACACACTGAGCACACACAGACACGCACACACACACAAACACACACACACACACACACACACACACACACAGAGCATACAGCATACAGACATACGCTTGCGCAGGGGTCTGCAAGGCATCTGGGTTCAACACTGGGTCAACGCAGGGCTGCGTCAACAATAAGATGAGAGTGTGGAGTGCATCCTTTGCTCTCACGGAAAACGGACAAAGTAAGACAGTGCTGTGTTTGTGTGTGTTTTCCTCCGTGCTGTGGGAGTTTGGCTGATGGGAAGATGAGCAATGTGTGTGAGCATGTGTGTGTTTGATACAGGCCCCTATGTGTCCAGCATTTAGTGTGAGTCAGAGTCCCAGCCTGATCCCCCCCCTGCTGGGACTGTGATGCCACCACCCATCCTCTACCCACCCTGCACCTGGACCTACACTGGGAGGAGGAGAGAAAGTTGGGATTCTACATCATCAGTGTGCATGAGTGTGTGTCTGTGCGTGAGTGTGTGTGAGTAAGTGTGCTTGTCTGTGTGACTTTGTTGGTTTTCTGCCCTAGACGACAGCGTAGACAAAAGGATGAGCTTGTAGCCCAAAACCCCTCCCCCCTATAAATTTAACCAGCCACATGCCTTGCAAGAGCAGACTAGTAACCCAGGGCAATTCTGAGGCAAAGATGGGCAGGGGCAGTCATAATGGCACCACAGGTATCCACAAGTGAGACGCACACACACGCATATTACCGTACATGTGAGATAAATGAAGTCAATTCACTTTTTACTCCAGACAGCTGAATTGAATATATATTTCTTTCCATGACAGGCATTTCCAGTTTCTCAGCTGACTGGCTTTTAGATGGAATTGATCCTGTCAATTCACAGTTCACAATGTTAATGCAGTTTTAGCCCGCAGAACACACACAGAGCTCTCTGTGCGTCAGATATCAGACGAACGGAGCGGAACTCTGTGGGTGAAGCTGCTGTCATAGCTACAGACTCCATTCATAATTTGGTTCATATTGCGATTACTCAGCTCCACTCCTCCCACTCTGGAGATACACCAACACAGCAGCAGACAGCTTTGCCAGCACAGTCACACAGTGTACTGTAATGGTAAAGGATATTAACTGCCTGTTGTTCCTAACACAGCGCAAGTTGCCAGATGAAGTAAAGTTGCTGATTAAGTCGTAAGTGTGTGATCCAAAACATTTTAGATGTGTGCGTATGGATGGAAAGTTAAAAAAATTTAATGATTAAGTTCTTATCAGTCTGCTGATTGTTGTGATACAAACTGCATTGCGTCTTTCTTACCTGTGAGCCAGTCGCAGGACAAACAGCTCCAGAAAGGCAGAGTCTATGAGAAGATTCTGGTCGTCACGCTGAAGCTCGGAGAACCCAGGAAGCCGGTCAGCCCAGCATCGTGTGGTCTCCATCGAGACGGTGAGCAGCCTGTAGAAGAGCTGGATGTGCTCGGCGTCTGATGAGGAAGAAGGAGGGTCTGCAGCGCTGAACTGCAGAGAAAGATGGGGGTAAACTACTGAATAAACCTCTGAACAAGCTGTATTTCTTGCTGAACGCAGCTCAAACGAAAAGTGGGATGTAGGGCATACCTGGCTGTAGTCAAGGTCACGGGGCGTGCAGTGGGAATAAGCCCTGAGCAGAGCGGAAAGCAGGCTGAGGGGAGGAGAAGGAGGAGACGCTTCTGTCTGCAGGGGGCTCTTTGGTTTGGAAGGCAGACGGCCTCGACGCCCCTTCAAGCTATCAGTGCGTACCACTGTGAATCAGAGAAGGAGAGAGGAGACAACAGGCAGTAATGAAGAGGCTGTTCAGTTGAATGTTGTAATATTTACACAGCATGCACAAAGAACTTCTATTCTCAAACCGATAGGCTTGTTATCAGTATTTAAGCTGTAAAATTATGACTGAAGGGAGGCTTTTATTTCCACAGGAGCTCTCCAACATTCCCACAAAATTCCTACACAGCAGGCCATTAGCCAGCAGATGGCAGTGGAGCTGCTCTGAAGGCTGCACTAGTGATAACAGGACAGAGGAGCCTGTGGGGTGTGTGAGTTTATTGGAGTTTATGTGAGTGTGTACAAGTGTGTGTGAGACAGGTGAGAAACCTCAGGGAAATGAGGGCAGTAGGCTATGAGTGCCGGGCAAAAACACATCTCTGCTATGCAGCAACTGTCAGCTGTAAGAGACATGATGACACTAATGGAGAGACCGAAAGTGTGAGAATCTTTGAGTGGGATGATCACCTTTGTCCACATTTCTAGGTTTAAAATCCTACAGATGCAGGTTTAAAAGGTGACACGTGCACTAACTGGTACATTGGTGCATTTCCTATGTTATTCCTCCACCAGAGAGAGGACATGTCACTGCTCAGTGGATGTGTGTGATGCTGCCACAGGCCAGGTCATCACTGGCTTATCAAACCCTGATTGCAGACACAAAGCTTACCATCGTGGACTGGAGGTCAGATTTGTGTGGCACCATCCTGCTGTGAGCGTGCTGACCTGCCTGTTTGGAGAGTTTTAAGGTGTGTGTGTGTGTGTGTGTGTGTGTGTGTGTGTGTGTGTGTGTCTCTCAGGTGTCTGTCTTACCTTCCTTCACCATGCCGACGCTCAGACACTTCTGAAAGCGGCAGTACTGGCAGCGGTTGCGTCTCCTCTTGTCCACAGGACAGTTCTTACTGGCCAGACACACATACTTGGCGTTTTTCTGCACGGTGCGCTGGGGAGAGAAGAAACAGGCATACCGATAATCAGCCTCCAAACACAATCAACCACCTAATATTTGATTTGTTTAATTCAATTTCTGTGTTTTTTTTCCTTCCCCATCAAAGAATGGAAGCAGAAGCTCCCAGGTCAGATTTTAATTACGCGCTGAAAGGCGGCGGTGACATCAGTATAATTAGATAAAATTAATTTTCCAACAAGCCTCGCCTGCAGGAGGGACAATTTTATTAGCGCCGGAGCTGACAATGGGGACCGTGCGCGTGGCATGCCGATGCGGGTCCCGCGAGACAGGGGGGACAGCGGCCGCGAGAGCTGCCTGATCCGATTGTTTGTGAAGCTCGCGGGTCAGCTCGTGGCACCTCCGGGGCCTCGCGCATCACGTCCCTCTCAATGGGCCCCGCGGGAGCTGTTTTCTCCTCGGCTGGCTCGCGCGATTATTACTGACCTTATTAAAATGAAATCAGAAACGGGCCACGCGGGGGCCGGTTGCGCTCCCCCGCGTGGATGAAAGACAATAATAACAGAGATGATAGTGAATGCCCGTCCGCTGCCGTGCGCGCACCAGTGGGCCAATCCCGTGTGCTTGGAACCGGATTTAGACAAACTGCTCTTAAAGTGGAATGAGCGCTCTGATGACTGAATGAAAACTTCCCTGAGCAGAAATATTTTTTTAGTGGCTGCAGTTTCTTCATTTATTATAATGCAGTGTGAGTATGCAGGATGCGCATATCTAAAGTAAGCAGCAGGCTTATTAGTCGTAATATAAACACACCACGGACCCATCAGTGCTTGTGTTTCTCTGTGAAGGCCTCTGGGACATCTGTACAGGCGTCTTTCACAGAGGGATTGGTCATGCATTTGCCTGGGGTACAGAAATGCCACAACGACACAATTAGCCTACATGTGAAAGAAAATGTAGCATTGCGCTATAATTGCTGTCATTTGCAAAGCGTTCACATTTTTATCGGTAGTCCAGTAGTCCACTCTGGCAAGACAGCACCGGAGCAAACTGTAAATTAAACAAACGGAAAACACATGGAGAGTGTCACGGCTTCTCCTCTTCTTCAACGCCTCTAAAACACATCAAAACAAATAAATCCAATTAGGAACCCCTCGCGCCACACATGCCCGCGCCCCCGGGAGACCAATAACACACCAATTATTCCATATGCTCCGGCGCGAGTGCGGAACTGGCGCGTAATGGGCGCCAGCGCCGGATGAGAGTCGTTGCCATGGCAGCGCAGATCGCTGTGAATGTCTCCCTCTCATCCCTTCAATGGTCAGTGACCCGTGAGCGCGAGGATAAGTTAGTTATGGTCATTAATGCGGTTGAGGGAGAATAGCATCCGTTTAGTGGGAGTCCGAGGATGCACGAGAGGCTGGATGACGCACGGCCTCACCATGCCAACATTTACTGACACCTCTACACCTCAGGTCAACACCAAGTTCAAAGACAGCAAAGTCACATCAACATGCTCGAGTTCTGTGAACTTTTTGTGTGGATGACTTTTTTCTTCCTCAGACTCATCTGTTGCAATAAGAGCTGCGATCTTCCTGCAGCATGTTGCTGGTTCACGTGAAAGTGGTGTAAGCAGAGTTGACCGTGGTGGGTGGCTGAAGGGGGAGTTCTTGCCCTCCATGACCTCAAGGTCTAATTTATAAGATAGCTGGTTCCAATAAAAAGCCTTTCTTTGAAATGATCAATTAAGGCTCTGACAAATTAAGCTCTTGTGAGTGAGTGGTGCTCTGTCTCCTACTGTGTCCCTGTGTGTGCGTGTGTGTGTCTGTTGTTGGGGCTCTTGTGACTTTGCTTTCTAAGAAGCAGTGAGCAGCATGACTGGCCTCAGCAGAGACATTAGATATCAGAGCTGATACTGCATAACTAACCAGTCTCTGATACTCATCATTGGAGTGCACAGGTGAACACACACACACACACACACACACACACACACATTTAATTATCTCAATATGATTATCTTGTCCTGTTATCCTTGTTGTGCTCTGTACATTACCTATTTGGGCCAGCAAGTGTGTGTGTGTGTGTGTGTGAGAGAGAGAGAGAGAGAGAGAGAGAGAGAGTGCTCTTGGTCTGGCTTAATCAGTCTCATCTGTCTTGAAATTTACCACAATGTTGGTAGCTGAATTTCACTACAACGACAAAAAAATTTAAATTTGGTATCAGAAACTTAAATTTTAGCGCGGCAACGTTTGTGTGGGTGAAGATTTAATGCAAGTGAAAAAACTTTCAGCTAAACATTGAGTGTCAGAATTGTGGATTTACCAGCACATTGACGAATGAACACACACGCTTACAGAAGCTTACATGCTGAGGGTGTTGTGGGGGCTGGATGGAGGCATGCACAGGCAGATTCTTGACATGTAACATGTGCTAATAGCCGTGGCTTAAATTAAAAGCCTTTAGGGAGTTTACTCCCCCCCCCCCCCCCCCCCCCCCTTCTCCTCCCCTCTCCCCTCCTATCCTCTGCCTCCTCATCAGAGCCAATCAGACCTCTCTCTCTCTCTGTCTGTCGGTAAGGGTACTTTGTCATAAAAGGTAATGTGTAGGTATCTGTGAGCAGAGTGTATTGTTTTCTTTATGGAGTTAACCTAAAGCATGCACATACACACAGATATGTCTGTGTCTGTGCATGTGTGTGGGGGTTTATCTGGTTGCATTAATTTCCTGAATGAATGAAACTATATCATGTATGTATCATATGTGCATTTAAGTGACACAGTCATACTGTGCGTTACCATCCACGTTGTTTTTCGGTCTTCTTTCTCCACCGGACTGCCACCTCTCAACCTTTCTATGACTTGCATGTTGTGCAACTAATGGAAAATAAAAATCATGTGCATTGGACTGAGCTGCCCATGTGTTTTCACTGATAAAGGCACAGCTTAAGTAAGTCACTGGGCAGGACAGAGGGTGCATAAAAGCAGGTCACTTTTTAATGTTGTTCTTTTTGTTTCTAGTATAATGTGTGTATCGTACTAAGAGGTGAGATCCAGTTTTTAATTTTAAAAATTCTGATAAATGAATAGGTTCAGTAAATAAATGGAAACCGGTGAATGGACTAAATTATTCGTCCAAAATAATAAGCACAGGGGAAACTAACTACTTGCTTGAGAGCTAAAATTAATTCACAGTGAAAATGTGTTTCAAATTGCACTAATGAAATAACAATAATTTACAGCAAGCCACTAGTATGGTTTAATGTGTAAAAACCATTCAGGAATAATTACATATAATCAGGAAGATATTTTTAGGGGACAATAAAACCACCAGGATAATGGAGGTAATGTGCCTGATAATATGAATATGAAAAACAGCAGGTATGTGAAAGGCATGCCTCAGTTTTGGCTGCTGCATCCGGGATTCAGCGCATGACACACTGAGAATATGTACATGCTACTGTATGAATATGTGGTTGTGTGCATATGTTGTGTGTGCATGGCTGGCTGCATCTGCATGTGTGTGTAAAGGAAGCATAGTGAGGTTTGACAGGCTGTGCGGCTGCTGAGCGCTGCAGCAGCAAGCAGACAGCCCGCGGCCTGCTGCCACCAGACGCTGCATTCATTAATTACTAAATAAAAACAAATTGTGAAACTAATTGAAAAGAAGGATAATTCATTTCCACCTACCAGAGGCATTATTCAATTACCTCTGCATTTGCACCCTCCTTCTTGCTGTCTCTTAATTTCGCTCTCTTGTCTCATGCAACCAGTAGAATGCTTAACAAGTGTGCCAGAAAAAACGTTGTAAATCAAAAACTGCGCAAAGAAATTACTTCAGTGTCACTGTGCGTGAGTTTACTGCAATTTGAATTAAGTATTGTAGCACATGTGATGTGTCAGAGACGTTTGCTGTGAGGTCTATATTGTGTTTCAGGACTTGCACAAGGAAAATGAAAAATGTGTCTGACTAAAAACTGCCTCTTGGTGATGTTTATCTATGAGTTTAGTGTGCACGTGTGCGGTAACATGGGATGTGAGACAACGCGTTGAGAAGTGCTAGATTGAATCATTTGACTAGATCTCAAACTGACTCATATCTGTCCTGACTATTATGTCAGTGAATTGTGGTCAATTTTGAGGCCAGTGATTCACTACAAACATGCTGAGAAGAAACTTGAATTTAAAGGAGGATTCCTTTTCCACTGGACTCTTACAGCACTGTGTTTGTGAGTGCCTGAGCATCAGGCATGGAGGGCAGTTCTCACTCAATGTGTCTGACTGAGATTGTGTCTTTATCATGCTGTGCTCTCACGTAACACAAGGAATCACACACACACTCACACATTACACACAGACTTGCGTGCCTGGAGACTATGCATAGACACACTTTGCCCACTTGGTTGCTGGGAGAGACGACCCCTGTGGGTGTGTTGTGCTTTCATAATGACTCTAAAGACGATTTAGAGAGCGCAGAGAAGGGTGCAGAGTGGGAGCGAAGCAAAATGCAATAAAATTGATTCAAATGAAACACGTCAGTCAGTTCACAACTATAGCTCAAGGATAGTGGGTGATATTTTAAGGTGGAAATGGCAGTTATGAATGTGAGTATGTGCATCTGGTTGTGTGTCTGTTGGCGGAACTGAAGGCACAGACGCCAGGAACAAGAGGGGTGGGTGCTTTAAACAGACGTTTAGGAGTAGAAGCAGAGGTAGAACATGTCTGCAAGATCCACTGATATTTAAAGAAGTAGAGTCCCAAAGAAAGGACAGTGGCATCATTGCCATTTTAACCTGAAAGCTTGAAATGTTTTTTTTTTGGTGGAGTAACACTTTTATATTCATTTACAGGGTATTTACCTTGAAGAAGCCCTTGCAGCCCTCACATGTGCGTACGCCGTAGTGCTGGCAGGCCGCGTTGTCCCCACACACTGCACAGGTGCCCTCTCCTTGGGGGCCACGTGGGGGAGGCGAGGGCAGGCTGTCTCCTAGTAGGGGGCCACAGGGCCCAAGAGCTAGGGAGCGGAAGGCGAGGCTGCTGCCCCCGGCCCCACGGTGCAGCTGGTACATGGGCTGCTCCAGGGGGGGGCCGTGAGGATGAGAGACCGAGGATGAAGAGGAGGAGGAGGAGGAAGAGGTACGAACCAGTCCTCCACCCAGACTCTCATAACCACCCACGCTGCCGCCACTGTGGGGTGGCGAGTGCTGGTAGAAGTGCGGAAAGCGGGGTGACTTGAGGGGCCCCGTATCCAGGCTGGAGCCCAGAGAGTGGGGGTGCGATGGAGGGGCCAGGGAATGGTCCTCCCACAGGAAGGAAGTGCCGGGCTGGGGTGGCAGGGACGGCGTGGTGGGGGTGGAGGGGGGAGACTGTTTAAAGTACATAGTGGAGGAGGACATGGCCTCCAGTGGCGGAGCTGTTGGGTAGCTCTCCTCCTCCTTTTTGATAGTGGGCCTGTGAGTAGGCATCTGGTAGAGGCAGGAGGACTTGGGCTCGTAGCTCCCCTCCACAAAGACGTTGAAGCTGGGGAGGGAAGTGGTGGCAGCGGCGGCTGAGATCTCGCCACCACCCAGGTCTAGCTTGGTGTAGTCAGGGGTCATGAGGTCAGAGCCATAGCTGTCGCCTTGGTAACTGAAGGACTGGCCAGAGTAGGCTGAGCCTGGAGGGGCGGGCCCGTACTGAGCCTGCACACAGGGCATGTCTGCCAGGGAGACAGAGTACACATATGGGTTAGAGCTGCGTGTCACATCAGACACCACATGTATTCAAAAACATTTAATTCAAAGCAATTTTATAGTGTTAGTAGAGTACAGCTGTACGGCAACGATCATTAATCAGTGGGGAAGGTTTAATGGCATATTAGTTAACTACTGATCTAAACAGAAAAGTAGGACTTCAAGAACAAGGATTTTGAAGCACAGAACGGGATCAACCGTTCAGGAAATCTACAAGACGCAGGCAGACTCTGCTGGAGGCACATGCACACAAGGGTAGTGCTTAACAGGGTCAGCAATTAAACAGTGAATGACTAACAAATTCTGCACAGCTCTATTGGAACAGGCAGTTTTTTAATCTCTTGAGGTGTGGAGATTTCGTAATGTTATAAACTTTTCTGAATGCACCTTTCAAGGAATATGAAAAGCTGAGGACAAATCTTTCCATTTACTGCCATTTACTCAGTTTCCTGCTTTAACACTTCTTGCACTTCAGTAGAGTAGAAGTATTTGGAGCTCGCACACACAACCCCAGACACCGCTGATTCTCCCTCGGTTTGTTCAGTTAGAGAAGCTGTTGTTCATTCGTGCCCAGCGCTGAGGCAAAGCAGTCAAAAGCAAAGATCCAATCCTCGCTACGCATTGAAATGCTGAAGTATCTGTGCGAGGAGTGTGTGTGCAGGGATTGTGTGTGTGAGTGTGTGAGTGCATGTGTGTGTGTGTGTGTGTGTGGGTGTACTCTGGTTAGTCAGATGGCAAAGCAGATGAGATAACATTAAATAATAATGGAACCCCATGGTGGTGCTGGATGCTTGCTGCACAACCCACACGCACACGCTCAGATACACTCACACACACACACACACACACACGCACGCACGCACGCACGCAGACGCAGATATTTCCTCTAACGGCTGCAGACGCCAGTCGGTACGCTTGAGTTTTCCTCTTGATTTAATTCACTCACAACCACATCAGCAGGCCATAACCTCAATATCTGTGTGTGTGTGTGTGTGTGTGTGTGTGTGTGTGTGGACTATATGGTCTCGTCTTATCAAGCCCCTTACGTAATACACTCCACCTGCGTTTGCGCGCGTGCTTTTGGACATGCACGCGCGTGTGTGTGCGCACGGCGAGTGTGTGCATGCGGGCTAATCAGTCATGAGTGTCAGCGCAGCCAGGGTTTTGTGGTGTTTGCTCGTCGCTCCCGAGCAGGGAACTGTCAACACAGCGCTGCTCCCATTGACGCCCAGCATGCGCGAGCTGTGCCGTAATCACCCTCGTTCCCCGCGCGTCATGTTTGTCTAGTCAAATACGGCACATATCGGTCCTGCTGTTGTTAAAGCAGTCACAAATACCTCCATCCAAACGGACTCACTCAGGCTCAGGGAATCACAGGCGTTTTCCTGTTGTGTTGCTTTTTTTTTTTTTTTAAAGTTGAGAAATAACGGGTCCGACTCCCTTTCAACAAAATAAAAGTCCTTTAACTCCTTAAAACCTAATTTCCTCCTATTTATACTAACTTCTACTAATGGGCTAATGATAATAATACTACTAATACACTCTGAAAATAGCCTACAACGTTTAGTTCGCAGTCATATATTCCTGATAAACTACATGAATGTCACTCAGACAGCAGACAGAGTGACACATTAATTTCAGTAGCTCTGACACAATTAAATTACACCTGAAAGGCAGCACGAGCTCTGGCTGTGGGGGCCGGAAAAACAAAAGGATGACTCAAAGCGTTAATTACCTAAAAGAAGAAAAAAAAAGCCAATATACGGGACACTCATCTACGTGACTATGTTTATTTATTCACTGATTTATTAATTCTTTTATTTATTCAGTATTTCAGTATGTTTGTTGTAATCAACACACAAAAGGTCACAAGAGAGATGACCCCTCAGACTGGACCTGATGGGAAAAAAATATAATAAATTCTACAAGTAATTTCAAAAGAATCATAGCATAAAATCGCAGTTTTCTTGGATGATATTAAAGTGTTGAATTAAAATGATTTTCTCAGAATTAAAAAGTGTATTAAAAGTGTTGCAGCCACAGGATGTACAGACAAACCTACAGTATGTCTCAATGGGCAAATCGAGCTTTAACATTTTTTTTGTTAATTTGAGGATATGAGTCAAGCTGTAGGCTGAGTGTGCTTGACGTCATAGGTTTTTTTTCTTCTTCTACAAGTGACCAGCTCCTCAACCCACATGGAAAAACACACATGTAGCATTATGGGCGTCATGGGGCTTTTCTCGGTTACACCTAGAGACTTTTGCAACTGATTAGACATCAGATGAAGATGAGAGAGGCATTTGAGAAAAAAAAAATGTGAGGAGAGTACAGTGGTGAACTTTGTGGTTCTGCGTTGTGTCAGTAGGACAGGCCTCAGATCAGTGTTGGGGCATTAGTGTGTGTGTGTGTAGGGGGTGTTTAAGCCTCATATCATTTGTCACAACTGGTAATTTACCAGCGGCTACATGCACACATAGAGAGAGACTGAGAAATGTACAGCAAATAAAACCTACTTGACAGCTGCCAGTTACTTTCAACTATAGTACACACGGTGTGTGTGTCAGGTGAGGAAAGCTTGTGCTGAGTTGTTTTTTCATACACACATGTAGGCACACATTACTAATGATGTTCAAGATGTCAACATAAACCTGTATACCCTCATTCTGCCAATAACATGCACCCTTGTTCTGAGAAGAACCTGTAAAACCACTTGTGTCTGCAAACGTCTCCTCCCCTTCTTTGCTATACGTTTGGTAGAGCACCGAGCATTCACACACACGCACGTTCCCATGCTCACAAGCATGCGTCCTCTCTCACACACTCACCAATTCAAATGGAATTGCATCAATGGAGCGTCTTTATTTTTATGTCACTGACACAAATCTGTAGGGAACCTTCTACACTCCAACACCACCATCAGATTGCCTTTATTACACTTGCATGCAAGCAGGTGTGTGTGTGTGTGTGTGTGTGTGTGTGTGTGTGTGTGCGTGTGTGTGTGTGTGTGTGTGCAAGCAAGAGGACAGACAACCCAAGCAGAGTCAGACACAGGTGGTGCAGCATAGTGAGGCGAAGGGAAACAGTCTCTAACCTCGAGGTGTGCATTTCAACTGGACAAACTGCAGCTGTTCCAATAACTGAGCGCGCTTGTTCATTGTCAGAATGCCATAGATCTAACAAATAAAAACATGAAGTTGCAGACATAAATACAAAAACACAGGGTTTCTTTTTGTCAGTGAATCATGAGATAAATTGTTTGACTTCAGTGGCCTCACACAATAAGTGGTGATTTTCATATATATGCACATGTAAACACACACACACACACACACACACAAAGCACAGAGACACAACAACACCAACACTGACTGTATGTTTAATATCTACATTTAGGCCTGTCATTTGAGGAGTTTATCATCTTTTTAATTTATCAAGGACAGAGACGAAATTATGTGGATGGTGAATATTCATTTGGCAAGTTCAGGATAAAAATTACAACAAAACAAAAACTGAAACAATACAAAAATATCGCCATAACTTGGTCTGTTTTAGTCACAAAGGCTTCTGAAGATCTTGTTGAGTCATTAGGAGGATTGATGTCTAAGATCTAGGTGTGCCTGCTCTCAAAAGTCTCTTATTTCTGCTTGTCCAATGATTGAAATGTCAACTCAGTCGGCACTTGCCAGCCGACACACAAACACACACACAAACACACACGCACGCACGCACACACACACACACACAGACACGCGAGCTGAGACGCACAAGGAAGAAGCAGCACATTGATAAAACTTTATGAGTTGCTATTTAATTTTAGAGTGGATAGAAGAAATTAGCTAAATTACAGCCTTTTGTCTGAGTTAAATTCTGGCTTTTTTTTTTTCTGCAACAAAACAAACACATATCACACCACAGAAGGTGCAAAAGAAAAACTGACCTGAGCCACAACAGTCGCACTTTACTACAAAAGCAAAAAGAGATTAAGTGAAGAAAGAAAGTAAGAAAGAAAGAAAAAGAAAAATAATTGATGAAACTGAAGTGGCTGGGGTGTGTACCTGGTGAAAGAGCCTCGCGCAGAATGGTGCTGGGTGTCCGGGGTTGAGGGGTGGCGTGGCTGCGGCCGGGACAGGGCTCCTGGAGCGGGGAGGACACGGCGGGCGTCGCTGAGGAAGTGTCCGATCGCCGGGGCTCCGAGCTCGGCTGGGCGCGCTCTTCCGAACCTGTGTCTGGAGGAGAGATGTCTGGGTTAGAGCCAGTGATGTGGCGGCAGGCTGAATAAAAGCCTGGACACTGTCTTCTCCACGCAACGATCCCCACAAGATGGCAAAATAAACCCCAACCACTCTTGGAGGTAAGCATTAATCGATTTTTTTTTTTTGGTGCTATTTTTTCCGGTTAAACGCTGCCTTCTCAAACTCTTTTCAGCAAATTGTAGGTGAGGTTGGACTTCACAACATTCCTAACATCTCAAAACATTTGAGCCCACAGAAATATTGGCACAATTTAAAGACAATAAGCAGGAAAAAAAACAATTTTACAGTAAAGAAAGAGAGAATTACTGGCGGAAAATAGTGTCTGACACATAAAAGTAACTAAATCAGATGAAAAGACGCAGAAAGATGAGAGGGCACGCAAACTACTGTGCGCACATCAGCACAAGATGCCAGTGACCGAATCAGTGTAAATCATTACAGTTATCCACAAGAACACAGAGTAAGAGCAGGGTTAACACATTTAAGTTAAACATCGTCCAGTTTTGGTATTTAACGAGTCCACGCTACAAAGAAAATATTATGAACCACAACTGAAGACTTGTAGCTCATTTCAAGACTGACACTTTGACGTGGGCGACAAGTTTCATCCTACCACTAAACTGCGCTCCGTTATTATTATAATTTTAATTCTGCGATGTAAAACGCGCATTCAGCCAGGTTACAAACTAAACACAACTTCTACAAATACAGACCTACAGACGAGACAACTTTTAAACAAGCAGGCTGTTCCGGTCCCTTCAGACCATCGCTTTTCTTGCCTCTGATAACCACCGTATTCGCTCGCTCGGGGTTCATCCAGAGGGAGAGAGAAATCAGGAGAAATTTGAAGAGTCGGACCTGAAACCAAACCAGAGGACTCCTGTGCGCCGTGCGCCTCCGACTCCCTCTCACTGCAGCAGGGCGCACCGTGGCCGCCGGATTTCAAGGCCCAGAGCGCCCCCTTTCTGTCACACATACTCTCATATATATACACACACATATATACACAGTCTCTCTCTCTCTCTCTCTCTCTCTCTCTCTCTCTCTCTCTCTCTCTCTACCGGATACACAGACCCTCTGGGATACCGTCAAGTCGAGCGACCACTCGATCTGCCGGCATGCATCTCAATACTGTGTTGACAAGCCACAGCCCCCATAAGCGACTCTCAGGGCTACCTGCACCTGCAGCCTGCTGTCGTGTCTTATCTTTGTGTCAACACATCAAACTCGCCTACTTGGTGTTAGACAGCGCGGCCACTTTTCTCAAACTCTGAACCTACAGACCATTTCTGGGAGGAAACACCGGACTTCTGCGAAATCTTTTGACGGTTCCTTGGCCAGAATATTGCTTTTACACAAGAGTAAAGCTTCACAGAGCCTTCAAATATGTTGGAATAAAGAAAAAAAAAAAGGCATAACAGAGTAAACAAACAAGTCAGGCTGTGTAACATTTATTTGATTAGTGTTAATTTGGAACAGTTAATCCACTATTACATTCTGTGTGGAGCCATTTGCGCACAGAATTAAAAAAAAAACTTTAAAACGCTACTTGGTTACAGCAGCAGCAGAAATTAGATATTTTTTGACACAAGCCCGCTCCTCCACAGCTTGTGAAGTTGGTAATTGTGCGTAAAAGTGCTCTTACCTCAGGCTTTGTGGAGGGTAAGGAGTGGAAATAAAGTTATAACATCTACATATATATAAACACGTTTTTTTCATACAGAGTGAGACATTCAGTCTTTTTTCCCCCTAATGAGCAGACGGGTCCCCTCTCACTTTCCTCTCAGGCCGAAGCCGGTCGGTGGGGCTCTGGCCCCGCGCGCACCGGTAACCAAGAGAACGACACAAGAGCTGCAAAGCACGCGCCCCGGAGCGCCGGTAGCCCCCGGTAGCCCCTCGCACCAATAACCCCGGACAGCGCGAGGCTTCCAGCAAACAGAGACAGAGAAAAGAGAGGACATAAAGGAGAGACCAGAGAAATATGCGAGTACAGTAAATCAGCCCCGAGAGGAGGGCTGTCAGTGGTGTCTGCGCGCGCCACCGTGTGCGCGTGTGGAAGAAAGAAAAGGTGGAATCAGCAAGTTGCTGAAGTATCCAGACTCAGCAGTGATAGTTTCTTATCTTAAACGACACGGATTTGGATGATATGGATTATGCGCATAGCCCAGAGCATTGGCAGCTGCTCTAACACACAGTATCTGTGTTGTCATCAGAGGTCTAGGAAATACTTCACGGCGGGGATGTGATGCGACTTTGTGGTGAATAGCTGAGGGTGTTTTCCTGAGATCAATGGCAAGAGAGGCCAGCAGACATTGAGACTGCTGCCATTCGCCACTGGCCACCCGTCGGGCCAAAGCTCAGTCTCCTTTTTGTGTGGAACACATCTGGGTTAAGGAGCGTGACGCCGAGTGGGCTTAATTTAACAAACAGCATGGACTTGCTCATCAATGAATATGTCATGTAAACATAAACACACATACGAGCCTATCCTATAAACACACCGTGTAAATCTGACAAATTAGCCATGAGCAGCTCGATCGTACACAGTGAGGAAGACAAATAAACAAATAACCAAGCAAAACAAACCAAACCAAGCACATGGCATGAAATCAGGGAGCTTTAACTCTCCCTCTCTCAGCTCCTGCCTGAATGTAGGTTAGACTATTCTCCACTCAGACCATTAGTGTGTCTGACTCCTCTATTCATTGTGAGTGAGAGGCATCTCATTTCCATGACAACCAGAGAGGATATGATACCTTCTCAGCGCAAATTAAATTCAGATTCAGCTTCATTTGCACCCGGAGACACACACACACACACACACGCACACACTCCCTCGGACGGACAGTATGAGCAGCGCGCTGGAGCTCGACATCAACAGGTTAGACGCACAAAGTTGTACAGAGCAGACACGGGTGATGGTGATGATGTTAGAGTTAGAAATTCAATCGATCAAGGCGATTTAAGCATGAGCACACACAGCTCGGGGTTAATATATTTTCTAACAAGTGAGCTCTAAGGCACTTCATTCATTCATTCACAGTTTACTTACTGGTTTGCTGTAGCGGTTCCGTCTTTACATGTGGTTATAACCTCGCATGAAGTATCCTATTTCCATCCAGAATAATCACCAAGAGTCGAAGAAATGAAGAGGAAAATGATAATAACAATAATAATAATAAAAACCTTCCTCTTACTTTTTCTAAAGTACACAAAGTAGAAAAAAAGTGAAAAGGAAAATCAAAAAAATCAAAAAAAATTTTAAAAACTCCCGGGTGTGAGGAGTGTGTCTGCGTCCGTTCCCGTGAGCTCGAGCGTGTCAGTGCTGATGGGTGCTTTGCAAAGTGTGGAGTTGTAACGCGGGTTTGTTTATGTGCGCCGTCTGAGGGGAGAAAGTCAAATAGAGCATTTATGTGGGCTCTGCCTCCACTTAGAGCTGCTGGTATGCGCTGCGTCAATGTGACGCCATGGGAGAGGTGACGTCACTCAGAGCAGAGCTCCCCCTCTCGCGCTCTCTCTCTCTCTCTCCCTCTGTCTCTCTCTCTGTGTCTCTCTCTCTCTCTCCGTACAGTAGAGGACACATAAGCCCTGCCAAACACACACTCACACACACACACACTCAGAGGATCACAGAGAGCCAGAGAGAGGCGCTCGGTTTGATGGTTGCAGGGCAGGAAGCCGAGGGGGATCCGGTGGGCGAGCATGCGCCATTATTGTATTGTATGGCAGGTGAGGCCACACACGCACCTTGTGCATGTGTCAGGCTGTTTGGTCCTAACTTTTATTCTTATCCTTGTAATGGAGAGTCAATTTAAGAGCTTTAAAAAATAAATACTAAAACATTTGTTTGCTTGGGAAAAACTCACTTCACTTTTTCTATGAGAAATGTAAGAGTGAGCCATCAGTGGTGAAAAGAAGCCAGGAACCAGGTACTAGATGGTACGTAAATAAATCCATTTAATGCTACTCTCTACTACATTTTAAATACAAATACTTTTAAGAGTTAAAAGAGATTTTATTCATCTCACACTGGGGAAATTCATATTTCACACCAACTGAGGAGACAGAAAAGGTGCAAGTGTCACTAACAGAAGTAACGCAAACAGTTTACAAATAGCTGTATTATTTGTTATTTTGCAGATAGGCCTTTTTCATGAAAGACATTTTGATTTGTGGCCATGTGACTGACAGGCGACCAGTCCAGGGTGTACTCCCACCTCTCATCTAATGTCAACTGGGATATGTCTTATGAATTATGATGCAATTTTAAACAAACTACGACAGTCTATGAAGTGGTCAGAATGAGCTCCAGTCTGGCCTGCTACAACGCTGATATGCTGCTTCCACGTAACTGCATCAACAATAAAAATATAATGTTTTGAAAGGAGCCATTTTGCATTATGACTAATTTTATTTTGAATAGCTTGTATTTGCAGATGCTTCTGAATTTGCATGTGCAATGTTGTGTTTTCACATTGTGGCATTATTAGCCAACTTTTACTTGTACTTAAGTAAATGTGTCTTTTTATATGACTGATATTGTATAACTTACTATTTATCTACCTTGTTGCCTTTACTTCACCTTAAGCTTTCTGGGCCATGTGTGTGTGTTTTGTGTGTGAAGTTGTTCAATACAGACTGTGCCTTAAGGTTATACAATCATGAGTCTCTGTCCTGTAATTTTATCATGACACAGCAGCAATGTTAATTCTAATCACCGTCTTCTCTTTGTTTGTTTTAGGACCTTTTTTTTTATCCCTGTCTTTAAGTTATCTTAAATCTCATCCTTACAAGTCAGTCATTATAAGATCTTAAATTGTAAATTTGGCAAGTGAAATGAACTGATAAAATGATTTCACCCTTTTCCCTTCTCCCTTAAACGGATGACAGTGTCCAGCCTTATTCCGTGAAGACATTGACACTAATCTAAAGATCACTGTGGGAGCAAATGGGATTATCTCTTCCTATTAACATAATACTTTTTTTAAATCTAAGAAATGACATCAGAAAGACTGATAATTAAACTACAGTATTTGTCATTTAAATATAAATACATTTATTTGCTTCACATAACTTTAGTCTATTGGAAAATGATCCAAGTTACAGCAAAAGTCCTACACGTGGCTAAAGTTAATTTAACACGCTTAAAAAATGTGGTTAATCTGTTCTTTCAGTATTTTTTGTTTATATGAAGTCGGTCTGGAGTGAGAAAATGCTGTGACCAACCAGGAAAGGCAGACTATGGCTATGGGAAGAAGCCATCCTCCAGGCGTTCACGGCAACCTCTAAACTAAAAACCAGCTCCGGGGCCGCTGAGAACAATAATTCACGGCAGCCAATCACAGGACGCGTATTTTTCAGTCAACGTCCTAATTCTGACCAATCAGCTGCTCCGGGGGGCGGGGCCAGCCTTGACGCACTGAGGCTCGTGATTGACGCAAGCCTGGATGCTAATTTTAGCTCCTGGCCGACGGAGGCAGAGTTAGATAGCAGAGAGAGAGCCCATTCATCTCTGCCGGGCGGGCCCGACTATTTTAGCGTTGTGATTGTGATCCAGCCAAGCCAAATATAGTCGTAGACAGGTATTTTTAGACGGAAAGCGTGTCCCCGTTTTCATTCGGCAAGGGCGACCTGGGCCATATAGGATACAGGTTGAGATGAGCCACGGCTCCAAAATCAGCACACCAAGTGTTAACCTGGTATTCAGTAGTGGATAGTTTTACAGTCAGCTGATATTGCCGTCATACCCAGAGAGAAACAACTGTCGAGAGTAAATCTCACTGCCACAGGTTTCCTCTCTGTCTCCGTCCGGGGACAAGGTTGGAAAAGCGGGGAATGAAAATACCGTAGAGCCGAAGATAGATAGCCCTCGGTCCGTGAAGCAGACACACAACACAGGTTTGTGATTGCGATGGCTTGCAGCTTCGCACAGCAGCGCTGCTTCTTCCTCACCAGCCCAGCACGCACAGGCGAGGCGTTTTTATGTGAGGGGACCGGGCGGGAAAAAGCACAGTAGACAG
The DNA here is from genome assembly GCF_042242105.1 of Pempheris klunzingeri. Classification (NCBI taxonomy): domain Eukaryota; kingdom Metazoa; phylum Chordata; class Actinopteri; order Acropomatiformes; family Pempheridae; genus Pempheris; species Pempheris klunzingeri. The sequence continues at coordinate 15,439,872 of NC_092019.1, read as the reverse complement.
GCTGCACCGCTGCAGCTGTGGGGAGTGGAGCAGCCAGGACGAAAAAGTGCTGGCTAAAGGCATTTATATGTTGAAAATGAACGGCGAGTGTGCTCACTTCACGCACACGTGGTAGGCTGATATGTACCTGTCTGCCCTGGGAAATCCCTCTGCTGTGTTACACCTGGAAACAGATGCCCCCTGACCTGTTGCAAAGGAAGTCATACATTTGTTAATGCTTGCATGCATATAGAGAAAAGCCCTGTTTGTCCATCGAAACACAAGTTACACTGACCCAACTTCTCCCACTTTATCACATTCAAGTTTGCAGTGACGTGCCGAGGATCAAACCCCACATTCATTTGCTAAGTTTGTTTGCTTGGAGAGTGGCTGGTGCTTACAGCAGTGTGGTCAGTGCCGGGATCAGCTGCAGGGCATGCAGATCACATGCCACCAGGCCTCAGACCACCAGGGGCTGAAAACATCAACATTAACAGTTCATGCATTTGTAATTTTTAATTAATATCTCCCCTTTTCATTCACACTTGCACATACGCTTGAACAGTTATCAGTAGTTTTGTAGAACTGCTTCTCCCACCTGACTGGTTTGGTTGACGGTGCAGGTACATAAACTGCAGGGTGATGCTGCACCCTTCATGGATACTCCTGTCATCATCACTTGGTCAATTTGTTTCTATTTATCTTTTTTTTTTTTTTTAGTTTCTTTCTCGTGCTAATTTATGATAATTTTCAATGAATTATAAATTGACATACTTCCATCCCCTGGGTTTTTTAAGGCAACGTATCCTATAGGCATAGATCACAAGTTCGTCTGCATGTCAGCATTGTAAAGCAATGTGAGCGTCATCCAGAGTGAGCCTTTATAAATGGGTCATTTGTTTTATAAAAGGGGCTTTCATAATTGTATAGTTACTGTGAAATATTACTCATCAGCACAAGCAATATTGCATGTCAGTGCCTTTGCTGCTCATGTTCCCCGTCAGTATAAGTATGGTTTTACTGTGTAGGCTAAGCTCTTGTAAATGAATGTCTTATCTTATAATTATTTTTATAACTCATTAGCTTCATTTTTTTTTTTTGCCTCCTGTCTTCTCCCTGTCTTTGTGTTTCACCCGTCTCTCTCCCGCTCTTCCAGGTTGGTCAGGGTATCAGCTGCCTCGGCTGTGACCTCACCATGGTGACGTGTAATCCAGATTAACCTGCTCTCTTATTCCGCCAGACATGGAAGTGATTAGAGATTATGACCGTGTCCTTTTAATAGAATTGGACGTGTGTGTAATCAACTGCGTCCGCCAGCGTCGCATGTCAGGTGACTCACTCTCACACACAAGCACAAGCACTTGTTTTTGTCACCAAGAAGGACATTGTGTTGATTTCTAATAATGTCCTCAGAGACTCAAGTAGCCTTAACCATAACCAATACATGCTTAACTTCAAACTTAACCTAAACTTATATTGTGGTCAGAGCAGAACAAAGCATATATTTCTTCATATACTTCTTTGGCAGAAGGCAAGTGGAACAGGAAAACAGGATATGCAGTTTTGTGAACTAACAGTGCCAATCCACAAGTTGACAATTATGAACTTGTTAAACACTTTGTTTTCTATACCCTTCATCCTCGTCCTCCATTCACTGCCATTCATTCAACATTCCTTTTATTCTGCTTCTCCTCTTCTACTGTGCAGTTTTACAAACATGAAAAAAGGCGCGATAAAAACAAGGTCAAGCCCATCGCATTCATGACATTAGTCTTGCTTTTTTGCAGGGCAGAATTCATTCTGAATCATTCACAACATCTTGAGCTAGAGGGCCAGACCTCCTCCAAGGCCAAAAGCCCAGATCCGCTATTTATTGCCTGTTCGTGAGTCAGATCCGGATCTGCTTCAAAATTGAATGGGTTCTTTCTCGGCCCATGTTAGAGCCTTCCACCATGTTTCACAAAAATGGGGCCAGTAGTTTTTAATCCTGACAGACACACTGCTGTGAAAACAGGTGGAGGTAATGAATGGTGAGTGAAATTGGTATCGCCACTTTCTAATAATTAAACGGCAAATTGAATTTTACTGATCAAATCAATTCTTTTTGTTCTTTTTCTTCCTACGTCTAAAACCAATTATCCAGCAATAAAGAATAGCACTGACAGGTTGAGTGTCCGCTGCCTCTATACTGAACTGTTAAACCTCTGCAGGCCTGTCAGTGTTTTGTCAGATTTACGACAGAGGAAGTTAGGCCCTTTGCATAAAAAGTGCTGCGCTGGTGCTGTATTTCACAGTTGTTAGAGCACAGTTGTACATACAGTGGTCCAGCATCTTTAGGGCTCCTGTACAGAGCTGCTGACTATATGGGGGGCATATTGCACCGAGACACTGAACTCTGGCTTATCACAAAGCAGAAGTGAAAAGTGATTGTGTCAGTTTGAATGAGCTCTCTATGTCTACGGCCAAGGCACCAGCACTCAGCGCTCTGGTGACACTGGAGAAAGAGGAAAGCAGAGAAACAGAGAAACAGAGGAAGGCTTTTATCTTCGTGTCACTAAATCTGCTCCAACTGTACGTCAGAGTGCAAGCGAGGACGGGAAGGGGCGGGGTTGCGGGGGAGAGGATTGCTAGCGCAATGGCAGGGCGCTCAATGGTGGCATTCTTCCCTTTCTGTGGACACACACTCACACAGACAACACACACACACACAGACAACACACACATGCACAGCCGCACCAGGGGGATTCCCCCCGGGAGTACCCAAGTGAAGTAATACAACCCATCACTGCCTTATCACACCAGTGCCCAAAGACAGGAGAGAGGAGTGTAGAGAAGTGTTTCCATGAGCCACGGCACAGGAGGTGTACTGTATATCATTCAGGGATTGTGGGCCATTATATGATGTTATCATGATGTGTTTTTACACTTTTTGTATCATTTGTGTGTGCGTGTGTGTCTCAACGGAAGGAGAGAAGGATAATGCGCAGCAGCTTGTGTGCAGTGCTCTGTAGTTTCCCTCGCCTGCTTGATGGCACATTTATCACCTCTCATAATTACCCAGCAATGAAATTTGACAACATGATTCTCCGCTTTGTGTAAATTCTGGAGGGCGTGTGAGTAAAATCCTTTGTGTGTGCATTTCTATATGTATGTACAGTGGTGGCAGTTTTCCAAGTCCTGTGCCATGTATCCATACATTGGGTGGAGCATTTGTGTAATAGTTGAGCAAGCAAATTGTTGTTGGTGTAGGACAATTTAAATGGTTACAAAAAATACATCCATTAAAGCTCCTGCATTTTTGCTGTCACGGCCATATAATCTTATGAGCGCACATGTGCAGTAGAGTCAGGGGTGACAGTTATATAGGCTTGTTCTGACAGTAGTTAGAGGTCAGAGGTTTCACCGTCCTTATGTGGTGTGGTGTGCACAGATCAGATCAGATCAGCACAGATCACCGCTCAAGCACTTATACACTCTAAACTTTTTAAGCACCACATGAAAAGAACAGTATATGTAACCCTCTCTCTTCCGCACATTATACACACTGGTGCAAGCAGCAGGTGAGTGTCAGGCTGGATCTGGCATGCTACAGAACATCACGTGCTATTTCATACCTTCTTAAGCAGCCAATTATATCACTGATGCCACCCTACAGGAAAAATCTCCTGTGTTTAGCCTTGAGCCACATATACAGAGTATGTACAGTTGCACTCAAAATTATTCAACCCCCATTGCAAATTAGGTGCGCTGGTAAAATTTACAAACTTTCAGTTTATTGAACAAGACAAACAAGAACAACTGAAATAGCTCAACACAACTAATATTACAGTTTTTTCTCCAAATTCAACACAATATGCCACTTTTAATGACCACTGCAGTCTCAAAATTATTCAGCCGCTACTTAGCAAGCATCTTTAGTACTTTGTAGAGCATCCTTTTGCTGTTATGATCTGCTGCAAACGTGATGCACAGCCAAACACCAGGATCTGACAGCGTTCCTGAGGAATCTCAGCCCATTCCTCATGGGCAAGATCCTCTAGCTCTCTAATGTTCTTGGGTTTGCGTGCTGCATCCGCCGTCTTCAAATCCCATCAGAGATTTTCTATGGGATTCAAGTCAGGCGACTGAGATAACCACTCTAGTATCTTCCAGGACTTTTTCTGAAGACAAGCCTTGGTGGACTTTGAGGTATGCTTGGGATCAGTGTCCTGTTGGAAGGTCCAGTGACGCCCAATGATGCTCTTCCAGGTAGTGCAGCCAGTTTTCCTTTAGCTCTGAACTTGGGAACTAAGCCTCCAACAGTATCTCTGGGAACATTCAGTGCCTTTGCTATCTTTTTGTATCATTTTCCTTGTTTGTGCAAGGCAATGATCTGCTCTCCTAACTTTTTGGACTGTTCTTTTGACTGACCCATATTTCTAAGCAGCAACCAAACATCACTGTGAACAAACCTCTAGCCAGTGCAGGTATTTGATGTGTTCCATCTCAAGCACACCTGGTGCCACCAATGAGGCCCATTATTAGTTACATCAGGTGTGCTTCAGACAACACCTGATTTGCAAATGAGTCCTCTAATGAGGGATTTAGGGGGTTATTGATTTTGAGACTGCAGTGGTCATTAAAAGTGGCATTTTGTGTTGAATTTGGACAAACCACCTGCAACATTGGTTGTGTTGAACTATTTAAATTGAGTTTGAGTTGTTGAGTTGTTCATTGAACAAAGCTGAAAGTTTGTAAACTTTGCCAATACACCTGATTTACAGTGGGGGTTGAATAATTTTGAGTGCAACTCTATATCTTGATATGATTAGATATTAAATTTAGAGGAAGATTTAGGATAGATTTAAGATAAGGCTGCTTAACAATGAAACTGGCTCGACTCCTTTATGATAACTACCAATATGAGTGTTGAAATTTGTCTGCACCCCTCAAGCCTGGGAGTGCTGGCAGACGAGGCAGATATCTCCATTATTAGCGAGCCTGCTGGGGCGGAACAACTGTCAGACACAGACAGTAACCAACCAAATGTGTTACAGTAGTCGCTCAGTGTTTAACGAGACACTGCAGCGACAGCAGATCAGCAACTAAAAATAAGATTTGTATTGTGGGGTTTGGACCGCTGACGGATGGATGATCAGTCATGTCACTGACACAAAGATCAAACAGGCTCCGAACAACAAGGATCCCATGTGGGTGATGGTGCACTCCCAATGTGCAACTGTTGATGTTAGAGAAAGCAAACAGCTTGAACATCAGTACACCATGCAAATGTATAGTTCCTGGTGTTACTGACAGAGCAGATCTACAGAGAGCTCTTTGTTACTCCGCTCAGAAATATGCTTTGCTTATTTTTATTTCACTTGTGCATGCACAGAGTTTCTTTAGAGTTGTTGTTTTTTTTTAACAAGGTAATTATTGAACTTATTGAACAGACTCAAATGATTAAACCAAACAGCGAGGACTTTTATTTCTGAGAACATATTTGGATGGAATCTGTAAACCCATGATGCTTATGATTTGCATGTCCTAAACATAACTTTGTCTGCCACATACAGTAGCTTGCACAGGCTGCAAAAAAGAGAGACACACTAACGCCCTGAAGACATTGAACCCAAATGGGATTTTGACATTATGGTATTGAGCAATAACATCAGCTGAAACAACCTCTCAGCACATGCCTTCTAATTGTTCATGGTTTTGGACTCTTGATGATTAATCTGTTTAGTTTTCCATTATGATTCTGTGAGATCACTTGCGTCATCTTTAATTTAAAAACGAAACAAAAACATACGTCAATTAATACCTGTGCACCTGCCAATTAAATTTCTGACTGCTTTACCTGTTATGTAAGGTTACTGGAAACCACAAACTGTGCCGCTATTGCAGGTATTAAAGTTTACAAGTTAACTACCAGTGGTGATTTTAAGTGTGCGTGGGTGTAATTTGTAAGATAGTGTGTGGAAATATGTGAACAGTGGGAGCATGAGTCACCTTAGTGTAGGCAGTTGTTTAAAGGCCATTTTCTAGGAGATGTTAGAAACAGGAACAAGTTTTAGTACACACGTGTGTCTGTATATTTGTGCCTGTGATGTGGATTTGTCATTTGAGTTGAAACAGCGCGGGATTCCCCCCTCGCTGGGTGTTTAGATTGAGATATTTGACAACAAATAAGCAGAATCTCCTCATTGCTGAGATACAGCAGGTGTCCAATTGGTGAGCATTGTAGTGATAGAAGATTAACCAAATGACCAGCATGCAGTCTATAAATAAAATTGATGCCAAAACATGCTGGTCAGGATCTGGAATGATATAGTTATTTTTGGGAATTTCAGCAGCGTGCTTAAGTGTGTTTGTGTGTTTATGCACTGATAGAGGTGTAATTGTGCTCGTGTGTGAGAAACAGTTGCCCTTTAGTTGTTCACACCTGGGCCGTGCTTTGGAGAGACACTCGTGCCATCTGGCCAAGTGCCGTGCACATCACCTCCGTTCATTCCAGTCCCACGACTTCAGTCCAGGTACATCTTGTAATTGTAGTTCAGGCCTACTTCACATAAAGGAGTTGATGACATTTTGGTAGCTGAGTCAGTGTCTTCGTCGCCCTTCAGATATTCAACACTTGAGCAGAATGTGTGTGTGTGTGTGTATTCCGTGATTTTTACTCAGCGTATGGGGTCTAAATATGTGCTCTGTGTTTGACGCTTTGCTGTGCTCAGACTAATGTCACTCTGGGTCACACTCTGACCACATGGGCATGGGGAGACACACACACACACACACACACACCCACTCACACTTACAGATAAACAAGTGCTTGCATTTCTGCATGAGTCACAGTCGTGGGCAGAGGTGGAAAGTTTCCTTGTTTGGGCTATTCCCCCCTGCTGACACTTTTGATACTTTTTTGAAGAATCTGATGTGTTTCTAATCCCATGTCCACTTTAGTGGTTAGTGGATTCAGCTTCTGCATCACCTGCTGAGACATCCGGACCAATTTCCCCTCTCTTTCTATTTGCTCACTTAAGCACATAATATATACAGTATATGGTACAACGTATTGCACACAATATTTACAAACACTGAAACTACTAATATATGATGTGATAATAATAATGTAATAACATACTTTGCTTTGCATGAGTTTCACAACAGAAATGTACTATTTTGAATTTGATGCATTGCTCATACTGAAGTAACTATAAGTTTTGATCAGAGCTGCAACAGTTTTTCAAATGAAGTACTAAAGCGAGGAGTTGCTGCTTTTTTGATCATAAATTGCAGTAAACTAAATAGTTTTTGGTAAAGCAGTTTTAAAAAGATCACTGTGGGAAACTCTGATGGGTGCATTTCACTACTTTTCATTGACTAAATGATTAATTTAGATTAAAGTGGGCTGATCGATCGGCAATGAAAGAAATGACAAGTTGATCAGTTTGAATTTGTGAGTAAATATGACTTGAAATGACTTGAAAATGAAAGAGCAACCACTGAAGTGCGTTGAGCACAGCTCTGGTCCCCAACTGCTCCAGTTTAGCTGCTCAGTGGTTAACACAGACATCAGACTGTGGTTATACTGGGCTGCTTTTAAGTGTCTAACTGCGAGACACTCACGTTGAAACTCCCCCGATTAAAATAAAGTAAAAAAAACATTTTTCAGGACTAAATCATGTTAACACTAAAGGGATAAACTCATATTAATGAAAATCATATATGGTCATGATTGCTTATTAACTGTCAACAGATGGCTGTCTGACTTTGCATGCCAAGTATATTTGGGTTGTGGATTATGGTATTTATTTGTAGTTTTTGATGCATCCTAACTAAGACTGACAACGGTATCAGCCATGCTGCCATTCTCTCTCCTCCTCAGCGAGTATGAATGAAATGCTTGGGAGGCTGTACGAAGACACTATTGATAATGAGACATAATGAGTTTCTGCTTCATAAACTTCAGGAATTTGCAGCTTAGCTCACAGAGAGGGACCAGCAGATGTCAACTATTAGGGAGGAACCTGTCTAATCACGTCTTTGCCTTTGGCTGCCTGTGAGTGGCATATGTGTATATTTGTGTGCAGGTGCTTGCATGTACACGTATGTACACGACTTGTTAGGTGTGATAATTTGTTGAAAACGTGTTACCATGATATTTGGTATGGTATGGGTGGATGGGATTGAAAAAAGAAAAATTCTGTCTAGTTTCACAGTTTTAACATTTGACACATAACCCTTTGTGAAAGTTCAAGCATGGCTGACTTACAAAACTGGCCTTTGGGAATGTACAAGTAGCTGCAGTGTTGATTGCTAAGATACATCATCTTGTAAAAGACACTTCAAAATGATGAAATTAAACGATCATTTTCAGGTTTGTAGATGATAGAAGTTTTTATCTTTGAGTAATTTTTAGGGAGTTTTCACATCTGCCTGTTTTGATTCACATAATCAAATCCTGAGAACTCTTTATGCGATGAAGTTCCAGTGAAGCCTCATTTTCACTAAATGTGGCTGCAGTGGGCGTAAAAAGAGGAAATTACAAAGAAAATCAATCACTTCTAAGAGATGACATTTGTTAATATTCTCCGCTACTCGCCACAAAATGTACTGACGCTGACAGTTGTTAAAAACAACTCAAAACATTATAATTCTGAACAAATATGAATCACTTATGGACATTTGTTCACTTTGTGGTCTGAAGGTAGGAGAGAAACTTGCCTGTTTTAAATTATTCAAACTTGTCTCAACTACATAGCTGTTGCATGACTTTATTTAAAGTGTTCCATCATTTGACAAACGAATTTCAGTCAGTCAAAACCAGAAACAAAACAACAGTTTCACTTCTTATTTGGGTTGGATTTTGAGAGCTGTTGATCTTTCAGGTTTTCCAGATAAAAGCACAAAAGTAATATTCACTGTGGGTATCGGAGTATTCAGGTTTCGTGGTTGAATCATGCTGAAAATCATTTTGTCTTCTAAGAAATGTTTCAGTTTTGTACAAATGTAGCTTTAAAGCAGAAGGAACAGACCATTTGTTTGTGAGCTTGCAGTAAAAACTTTGTCCTCAAGCAGCAGCCTGGGCGCTGTAAGGCATGTGTGATCAATGCAAGTACATGCACATACACTGCTAAATTATGATGCTTTTAATGGCTTGAAATATAAATTATGTGAAGGCGTGAAGAAGAAAAGCGTGTTTCCTCATCTCGTTTCATGACTAACACTGCCTATACAAGCTGATGCCATATCCTGATATCCAATGTATACAGTATATTTTTTATATGAATGATTTCATAGTAATTTAGATTTAAATATAATTGTAAATTATAGACTAGCACGTTAGACACATTGCTCAGTTCACTCAGAAGTGACCCTGAACAACCTCATGCCTTGTCATCATCAACAGCAACAAGAATCCTCTTGTTTGACAGTATTTTATTCCTTGTTCTTTTTCTTGTTCATTATTTTCTTCCTTGTGCTTGCCCTCTTCCTTCAGTCTCTCTAAGAGTCACTTACACGTGATAACAACGGCATCTCGCTTGCGAATCTCACCATGAGTTGCACAAGAGGACTCATTTTGCTAAGTTGCCTTGACCTTTTCTTTTAAAAAGTTCACCTCTTGTGATTCACTGCATATCAACTCTGACATTTAAATTTCATCTCCCTGTCACGATTGAAACCCAGTGCTCTACAATTACCTGGGAACAGGAATCTAGCGTATGCAACATGGCACATGATTGCTACTGTGTGGGCACCAACTGGCAGAAAATCCAAACCACCCATGTGAGCCATTGTGATCTTCCCAGAAATCCTTGGTGCGCCATGAGAGATGCTCCCAGGGATTTCCATAAGGACTTCCCTTCTGACGCTCGACCAGCTGCATACCTGAAGTGCAAGTATTTATGCGTGCCGCTCCCCATGACTGGAAGTGCTGACTTCTTGTGTGGGAGTGCAGTGGCCAAAAATGCTGACATAATTTGTTGCTAATGCAAGATGTTCAGAGGGAGTTCCAGCGTCACGTATAATTTTCAGGAATATTGGAAATTAAAAATCTGTTTTCTTGCAAGTACGCCTACATCCAAACGCCTACCTGCTTGTGCAGTGACAACATAGTAAAATTATGTTGGAAAAAAGAAAACATCTTTTTGCATCATTTGAGGACTTACACTCCCAGTGTCCGCCCACATACACACTCAGATGACCACATAATAGAGCTTCAACCAGACAGAAGGTCTTTGATGCTCAGAGTGGTGCCAAGTCCAGGCTTGCTCTGCTCTGTGATACATACATAATGACCTGCTGCAATTTGCCAACACTGAGCTAGATGGGTCATGATTACAATCGTGGGACCTGCTGCTTAAAGTCACTTAGATGTGTGACAGATATTTGGAAATCAGGCAACCAGGGTCCATAATTTGAAAGCTGCTCATGAACATTTTGTTACATAAAACTTATGTGATAGTTTTCATACATAGAGCAACAACAAAAAAAGCGACAGAAGAGCTCAATTTTTGGATGTCTATAGGATAAGAAATGCACCTTCCTGGAGACACCATAGTGTCAGCAAAACTTTTTGGAAGAATTATTTTCACTATTACATACAGTATTAATTCTGTTATAGTCAGAAAGAAATGGCTGTGATCACATGCATGCAAGATGTGACCTGGATGTCTGATACAATCTGTTATATTTTTATTAAAGCTGTGCTCCGCTGTCACTTCCATTGAGTTGGGGGACTCACAAAACACTGTTTCATGGTCAAAATCAAAGCAGTAGAGGCCAAGATATCCTGACGCTTAGTTTGTAGTAGGGTCACGCTCCAAAAACAAAGAATCCTACAATTCCCATAATGCAACTCAATAGCGCTCGAGTTTTTCAAACTTTCTAACAGAACCATAGAGGATGTGACACAGCTGTTTAAATACTTGAGTAGTGCTCCCATGATGAGTAACCTGAACTTCACTGTTTCAAAATTAAACAGTGCAGCATGTAGTTTAGTTGTTTACCAGTCGCCCATCTTTAGAAAAGTTTAATGGTGGTCCTTAACTTTGAGCAGAATCTGCTCTTTGTACCCAAATTACTCAAAAACTGAACTGTCCTATTGAAGACAGTTGTCACAGTAGTCACCAGTGTGTTGATGTGTTTATGTGAAATATCTGTGATAGTGTGCTATTGATCCTGTGGTGATAGTAGGCGTGACCATCAGAGCAGCTTTAGCTCTGTCACCGGGACACAGGAGACCGCACCCCCCCCCCCCTCTCTGTTGAATAATCTGCTTACTCACCGGATGTGATTCACCTAACTAACTCTGTTAGCGAGAGGGTTCTGTTGTCTAAATGTTTGGTCAGTAAGTGTAATGTTTGGAAAGTTGTGTGCTTGTGAGATAAATAACTTCATTTGAGCCTCGATCTGACTGGCAGTGCCTGAGGGGTCATTATAAAAGGACTCACAGAGTGACGTTATTATTTTGGATTGCGCCGTGACCGCAGAGAATACACAATTCTGATTGGCTGGACAGTTTGTTTAGCTCTAATGCAGAAACATTCATAACCGTAAAACTCATAGTTTGAAGGCCAGTTGTTTCAGCTGGTGCTGGGCCAAGACTTCTTCTACATGCTAGAGTTGTTACGGAACATTAATTCTGACAAAGTTTCTATTTATTTAAAGAACGTACTGCCTCAGAATATGATTAATTAATACTTCCATCTTTAAAACTTTTATTCAGTATTACAGTCGCACCTATGCTTCAAACGAAGTAATTCTCACAAACATTGATAATAATTAAACTGTATATTTTCAGATGGCGTCAGACAACGCGTCATATACAGACTAGCTCTTTTCAAGCGTACACCGGCTTTATGTGTCTTTGCCACTTGTCACTTTTTCCAACTCAAAACAATCCTCCTCTGTTTCTTGTTTCCCCTGGTTGCCTTCTCCTTTCTGTTTTATGGCTCGTTTACAGAATATATTCATGCTATCACCTTCAGCAGTCGCCGGTAATGTGCATCGAGCAACTCAAGTCCGCACGATCCTTCTAATAAAGCACGAAACACAAACAAACCTGGGGACATATTTATCATAACATTTCTCAGCAGCGCCACCAGTGGTCTAAAAGTCCACATGGTACCTTTGATTAACTTTTTATGTGTGTGTTTTTTCTCAACGTAGCTGAGAGGCTGCTCTTCAAATCTCTCAGACAGTTACCAGACTCAGGTCAATGGCAGGTCATGACCTCAGACTGACCCACTTAGCCGGTGTCAGTAGCCCCCTCCTCCTCCCCCACAATGCCATCACCATCTCTGCCCCACTCCTCTTTCCTTACTCTCTGTTCCTCTCTTGCTGGCTGTGGGTACAGCTCTCCTCTCTCTGTTGCCCTCTCTTTAAACCCATCACTCAGTCCTTCCTCTGCTCTGTCTTTCCTCTTTCCCTCTCTCCTTTCCCTCCTTGTGCTCCTTCGCTCCATGAGGGGGAACTTCCACTGCAGCTTCTATCCAGGAACAGGACTGTGGAAACACAGCTAAATAACACTGCTCAGCTTCGCTTTCCACACCAAGCAGGGCCGGGGGGGGGGGGGCGCTGCATCCACACACACACATTTCCACAAACACATCTCTTTGTTTGACTCACACCATGTTGTAATGACTTTCTTTTTCTTGTTGCCATAAAAGTGATAGCCTGGCAGCACAGGCTTTTATGGACATCAGAGAAAGATCCCTTTTTATCTCGCCGTCCATCATTAGCAGCGCTTTCATTCAAATTACAGTTACACATCCGGCAAACATCCAAAAGGACTACAAAATGCAAAGCAGAGGTCTATCTGTCACGGTGTGCATGTTATTTTTAAACTTCTCCTGAAAGACAGCTGCTATAATTGACTGCTTATCAGCATTAATGGATAGACAAGACACGTAGGCTGGAGCTTTGGGGAGAACACACACACACACACACACACACACAAACACACACGCACACACACGTGCATACACACACCCAGGAAACACAGGAAGAGTCATCATATTCAGAGCAGACTGGAATAGAAACAGAATACATGAGGTAACCACAGTGGCGTAAGCACTGGCCATTACCTCAACAATGACCATGACCAGTAGCCATCCCTTTGTGTGTGTGTGTGTGTGTGTGTGTGTATTTAGGCATATGTGGCTGACAAAGATGCCTTTTCCGTAGTTAAGATATTCCTTTTCTGGTCTTTATATAAGGTATGCCTGGGACTTACATAATTCTTGGCGCTTTAAGTTTCTGTGTGTGTGTGTGTGTGTGTGTGTCTGGAAAGCTTGTGGAACTGCAGTTGTGTGTATGTGTGTGTGTGTGTGTGTGTTTGTGTCTGTGACGCCTTGGAAGCTCTCCTGGCCACAGCTGTGGAAATGGTCCACTGCCCCACTCTGCTCAGCGGGGACAGTGGTGGAGAGGCAGACAGATGGATGGATGAATGGATGAGTGGGGGCTCTGATGGTTGGTTGGAGCAGGGGAGCTGTTTAACTGACACAAAAGGAGAGGGGAAAAGCTGTTCTTACTTAAACCTTATGTAAACCAGACCTCCTCCTGTTTTCACTTTGCCGCTGGGTTTGACTTGATGTGACAGGCTTATGTCATGCCACTGTCACAGTTCATTTTGCTTCTCGTTTTTTGTTTTCTGACTGTACTGTGCAGTACATCATGGTGGTGTCTAACTAGCCAAAACAAGCAGATCGAACTCCAAATGCTCCTGTTAAGTAGCTGTCCAGTCAATCCACCACTCAACAACTGTTAGACTGATTTTCACCTTTTTGCTTTTTAATGTAACATCTTTACAACTATTGGAACAGATATCCGTCCATGCCCAGATGATGAATCCTAAGCAATACCCTGATGTGTTTTCAAGTCACCCTGAGTGAAATGTCTTGACAACTGGTGGATGGATTGCTGTGAAATTTGGTTTATGAATTCATGTCCCTCGCAGAATGAACTGCCCAAACTGAGTTTTCATCTAGTGCTGCCATCAGATCAAAATTTGGATTTGACGAAAACTTAAGTTGATTGCATTCAAACTAAAAACATTCCCATCAGCCTCAGCTGCACTGAGTGCTTTGTGCTAATTAACACATGTTAGCATGCTAACAAGCTGTACTAAGATGGTGAAGACAGTGAAAATTATACCTGCTAAACATGTCATTGTGAGGATGTTGGCAGGTGCTGATGTTGCCTCACAAAGTCTCTAGCATGGCTATAGACTCTTAAAGGACTATGATGACTATGATGATAACTATAAATATATGGCTTTAAAAATCGTTAGAACTCAAGTGGGTGGAGAAACCCACACTAAACTGTAACAACAAGGACAGTGATGAATGATATTGTTGGGATCACTCGACTGTTCATCAGTGTGGGCGCTCACACAGTTATCGTTATGGTTATCATTAAAGTTATGTTTCTTGGTGAGAACAACCCTTTAGTGTTGTCAATATAAAGCTCAAAATGGCACTTGAATTATTGTTAATAGCTTGATTTTGGTGGACGTTTGTGTACACGGGAGGACAGTATGTTCTATTTGAACAAATACATGCTCCAGTAATTATTCAATTAATCCAGCACAGGGCCCTATCAATAAATCTTACCTTTTGGAAGCTTAAAGTTTTGGATTATTGTATTTTTTTTCTTTTAAACTTTGTGTACCCTCTGTGTACTGCATATAACTAAAAATATTTGTAAAAAAGCCTTATAATTGATGTGTATTATTTCCATTTTTTTCCTCATTATCTGAGTTTCTGTGTTCATCTGTGTTTACGTCATCAGTATCATACTTGCAGTCTTGTGGCAAGTCATATGACATCTACCTTCTGTCATGTAAGATATTTAGTGGACTACTTTCGATTCACTCTGTGGTCTTTTGTTTGATCAAGCATGATGTCCTTGAAACTCATGACATAGGTGTTAATGCATTCATATATTTCAGTGTGCTAAAGTAACTTTTCTTCTGTATTGGAGGGACTGCCCTTACTTTGCATTATGTGAAGCCCCATTTGGAGCTGGTAGGGATTTGCATGCTGTGTGTAGTAATATGTGTAGTTCACTGTCATATTAAGAGCTTATGTGCCACTCTTCATGACACTATTATACCAATAGGTTATTAGCTGTCAGAGTGCCTGTGCTGCGCCTCTCTGAAGTTCTTGTCTCTTTGTCTTCCATTGTACATTAGACAGGAATTCATCCTGAGAAGCAGCGTGTGTGTGTATGAGTGTGTGTCTTACTTGTAGTGGAAACTCTTTGGGAATCTGTGCCATGGAATGTCTGGGCAGGATTCCCTCTTTTCCCCAGCGGAGCGGACCATTCACACACGGCTATCTGTATGCAACATGAACACGTAGCACAGCGAAGCATGGAAACATGTCCATTTTTTGTGGACTTAACCTCATCACACAGTTCATGAGATCTTTGCTTTAGGCTTCTTTGTTAAAAATTTGATTTACATGAGGATGTGTTACCAAATTACTAAAACATAAACTGCCTCTGTCTGTCAAGTCGGCCTTTTCCTCTACTCTATCTGACTCTTGTGCTCTCACTTTCTCTGACTTTCACTCTCCTTCTTCTTCCCCCTTCACTGGAATGCAACTTCTGTTCGACCTTGTGACTCAACTCTCCCACACTGACCACACCAGTGCCGTCTATCCTATACAGACGCAGTGCTGACCTAGACTCTCATACACTACACAAACACCAACACACACGCACACTCCTACGCTCACACTCACACTGTTGCGTCACTCTCCTGTGGTGTGGCCTGTAACTAGTAGACAGCTGTTCCTGCTTAGCTGTCATGTCAGCCATGATGTCAGAGCTTTGTTGTGTGTGATTGGCTGACGTCTGAGTGCGTCCTGTGCATGTGGGAGATACTATGTGGGAGACTGTTGCTCTGAGTGCCACAGAGTCGTGGTCAAAATGGTCAACTGACCTGCGACCTCTACCCTCCAGTAAAAGACTTGCGTCTGTCTTGTCACCGCAGAGTAAAAACGTGTTTGTGTTGGAGGCGTCTTAGACTGCCACAGATCTGCTAGTGACCTGGAGCTCATGTATTTATGTGTGACAAAATTAACACACTGCACTTTAAAGTTTAACCCAATGCTGCCTGTGGCATCAGAGATGAAAGGTCAGCACACAGAAGAAAAGTTTAAACCCACTATAGTATTCTAGTGGCTCTGTTTTTAAGGACAAGTCACACTGTCATTTCTTTATCTGGAGTTAAAAGAGCACTGAAACAATTTAGCTTGGAAGTCATATAACATTGTCAGACTCGTGATGGACAGTTAAAAAAATATCAAAATCGATGCAGCAGAAACGGTGATATTGTCTTTTTGTTGTCAAAACCTGCCGCCTACATTACCCACAATGCAAGTGGCAACAGTTTGGTTGGAGATTCAAGTGTGTGGCTGGAAGTGGCTCATGTAGCCTCTGGCTGTTCACCACAAACAGAGATGAGGAGAGCTGCAGAGTTCTGTTAAACTCACTTTATTTCAAATTCCCTTTATATAATGTATATATAGAATCTTTTTTTTATTTAACTTGTAGTCTTCAGCCCCAAATGACAAGTGATATCAACTGAGGCAATCTATTAGATTTCAAGCAGCTCTCTGTGGACCCTCAAAAGACTTTATACAGCTTTTTTCACATATGCAGTAGTACTCCCAATGACGTATAACAATGTTTGATATGGTTTGAATGTGATAAATCGGTTCCCCTTTGAAACCAAAAGCGCTGCATAACAATCAATAATTGCACATTAAATTTGTGTGTACACCATTGAGACAAGTTTAACCAGGAAATTTGTTTTGTTAACTGTAGCGATGATTGAAAAGAGCACCAATACCTGTCCTCTTCCCTGTTCACTCTCTTTGTCTCATCTGATATCTACACGCAGACCTGAGAGCAGTGTCATTCAATGAGGCCTTACTTGACCTTGACCTTTACTTGGTCAGGTCTCCTTTACCAGTTAAGACCTCCAATTCAAATCCAAATAATTATGTTAAAAGTGGTGTTCATCTGGGTTAAAAATGATCAGTGAAAGATCATGTGGCAGCAGGAGCTATTTTAACAACAGCCTGTTCCCTTCTTTTAAAAACTGGGTCAGGAAGAAATGCATTTGTGTATAAAGTAAAAAAAGAAAAAAAAAATGAGACAAAAGTGTGTTACTTGTTTAAGAAATATTCTATTGCACTGGATTCAAATTGTGCTTGTGTGTGCACTTGTTTTTGTGTATGTGTCTGTCCAGTCATGGTCACCATGGTGAAGTCCTACTAAAAATCGTCATGACAACTCAAGCCATCGGCAGCCATGTTGTAAGCCAAAACACGTAACTGTCTCCTACGCATCAACACCATTCACACATGCGCTCATGCACACGCTTGCACTCAGTCACACACACACATACACAACAAAGACACCCACATTCACAAAGACGTATACGACAGATTTGAGAGTGTCAAAATAGACTTATTTATTTATTTATGAGATAAAATTAGTGTGTTGTTTACCCTGCTCAGGCTGATGTAAGAAATGAGAGGTCCTGAAATGCAGTTACTTTTAATATCACTCACATTGTTTTGGCTTTGTTCTTATATATAAGTGCAGCCACTCCTTTCCGTTTTAAATGTGGTGTTGTTTTAACAAGTAGACTGTCATTCAAGATTTTAAAATATATATTGTGCAATTGAAGATGGACACCAAAAATGTGTCTTTGATAGAGAAGTACTAACAGCATGTGCCTGAAGGTGATGTCACCCTGGGGGCTCTCACCACCAGCTCACACCAGTCACCTCTAAACACATACACACACACACACCCTGCCCCCAGCACGTACACTGCTCGATGGTCGAGATACAAGCCCCCCCCCCATCCTCCTCGTTCCTGTATCTGACCCATTTTCCTTTGTACGCTGGTGAGCAGCCCTGCCACCAGCCCTGCCACACGCCCCTCCTTGTTTCCACTGGGGTGGAAAACACTAGTGGAGTGGGAAAAAGAGGGGAGTGGGAGGGCAGGAGCAGTGGAAGATGAGCTTAAAGGGGGAGGAAAGAATCGGGGTGAGTGACTACGTCCATTAACCCCCCCAGAGGTATACCGCAGGGGGACTCGTACTTGTGCTGTGTGTGTGTGTTTCTATGCATTTGCTTATGTGTTAGTGGAAGGTTTGAGTAGGTTCTGAAAAAAAGCAGTTTTGCTTTGAAAACATCCGCTATCTCTCTTAGTTTCTCCCATGCTATGATGTCCGACACCCAGAACATCAGAAAACCTTTCAGTGTTGCCTTCTCCTTACCTCTGCTGTATAGTTAGTCATTTTTTATGTTTTAGTCCAATAAAGAGGCACTCCAGTGATCTAATGCTGCAAAAGGCAACGGATGGTCAAAGTTATATCCTGACTGTTATTCCCCAGTGCCCGTATGGCTGTTCTCCTGGGCTGACTGTTGCTCCACGTGTTGTGTTAATCGATATATAAAATGTCACAATACACTATAAAAATCACCTTGAAGATACTTGAGAGTTGTTTGAGACATGTGATCCATCGTAGTGTCCACTGAGGTGTCTTTATTTCTCGTGTCAGCGTTGCGTCATCCACATGTAGTAACGCAGCTCCGAAATAGAGCTATTTGGAAAACTCCTTGTTTGTTGATGCATCACGTGCTTGTGGGGAACTCCAACTTCCGACATGAGATGCCAACAACTGCCAATTAAATGCAAGAGACTACACTATCACATTACATAGTGTTTTACATGTTTCCTGATTCCTCTGGTGTTGATTTTATGGTCTTAAGTAACATGTGAATACAATGCTGTTCAGCAGCCAAAAATCTGTCAAATCTGGGATGTCCGAGCCTCATTGAATGCAGCACATGGAGTATTCAAGGCAGCATGTGCTTGTGACTCCACTATCAGCCCCAATGTTTACTTTGACATATGATATGCCTTTAAATGGTATTCAACAATCTAAATAATAGATGATTTGTAGATAAAGGCCTAAAGCGTGGCATGGCCCTTTAATGTCGGCTGTGGTTTGTGATTATTTCATGTTTTGCTTTACAGTAACAAGGCTGCATTTTGTGCGTTTTTGAAGCAGAATGTTTAAGTATATTGTTTCTTTTAACACCCACGTCAAATGGGCCTAACTTTTGAGTTCAGTGAAGAATGAAAACAGAACACCTATGTGTCACTGATCACGTTGAGAATATGGCCAGTTGTATCAATACTCGCTCAGTCCTGTGGGGATTAAGGTGCATGACTGGGATCACCTAGACAGTGAGCCACAATTTTCATTTGCCATCTTCTGGTCACAAAAAGAGCAGGTTTGTGGTCCAGTGATCAAGGTGGTGACAACGTCGCCCACTCGAGTCTCACATGCTCGTTTCATCCTGTCACCATGTGATGTAAATGGAAGTGAAAACGCCCACTCTTCCCTCGGTGCCATGACAGTGATATGACATCAGTAATGCGATGACACAGCGTTATTACCACCTGGGTAGTCCTGTGACTTATGTCAGACAGTAGGACTAGAAAGTTGCTGATTGGTTGGTTAAGTGACATTGATTTGAAACTGTGTGTGGGTGTGTCTGAGCTTAAGTACACGTGAAAGGAAGTTACTGTGTCTTATGACTTTATATGTGACCTGCGGATGATTTCATACCTTTTTAGGTTTTGTCCTACCCCATGGATGGAAATCGGTGCAAGTGTCTTGGCTGCAGTTCTGTACATTGTTAGAGGAACATTACCTCCAACAGGCGTTTCTTTCTTTTTTTTTTAGATTCAAACCTACTACACACAGTGTATCAGATCCACCACCATGCATCACTGGAAGACTGTGTTGGTGTTCGTGGCAGGGAAGTGTGTACTTTCACTGGTTCCTCTCATGTGTGCGTCTGTATTTTGTGTATGTTCTAATCCTGGAAAGAGAAGTGAGATGGACGCTCCTTTCTAAAAATATACCTTCCATTGAAGCTTGCATCACTTCCTCTTTCTGACACACCGCACATACACTGTCACTCACACACACACACACACGCACACGCACACGCACACGCACACACACACACACACACACACACACACACACACACACACACACACACACACACACACACACACACACACACACACACACGCACACACACACACACACACACACTGATGCATGTAAGTACACTACGCTTAACAATTTCCTTATCAGGCATTGCGTGGTAACCATGTTGTGTGTATGTGTGTGTGTGTGTTTTAATTGCACGTCTGTCTGTGTGTGTGTGTGTGTGAGTGGAAAGTGGTTGGGTGTAATGGCACAACGTGTGGGCTGGGAAACAGCTGGTGACTACAGTTTACACGCATGGATGCACAGTCCTGTGTTACAAAGGGCTACTGTATATGTATGTGTACATGTGATAGCACATAATGTATATATACATTCACGTATGTGTGTGTGTGTCTGAGACATTGTGTGTTTGATTTATTGAGAACGAGTTGGAGTTGGAAAGTGGTGTCTCACCACGTGACGTAGGTTTCTGGTGTTTTCCAAACCAAAGAAGTGGAACCAGCAATGACGAGGATGTGATGTCATCGTCAGGCTTTCTGTCTCACTCTAACTACGGCCCCACATCTCATGAGACTCTTTTGTCGCTTTCTTTTTGTGTTCATCTTCATTTCCGTCTCTCTTTGTGTCTATCTCTGTACAGTATCTGTCTCTCTGTGCATTTGTCTGTCTGTATCTCTCTTTCTGTCTTCTTTATCTCTTGCTTCCACTCTGGTTACACTGTAGGGGAGTAGGCGTTCGCTGGCTGTTTTTTTTCATTTTTTTTTTTTTTATGAATGGGATGTGTTGTTTACTCTCTGACAGAGCTATTTCTGTCAGCGCTGATGATGAACACATACAGTGTTACCAAACTAACTTCCTCTTCTATCGCCCGCCCTCCCCTGATTGGCTATGGCTCTCCACTCAATTACAAAAGCTGTGCGTCTTTGAGGTAGTTGTGAATGCGTGCTTTTTTGTGGCAGTGCTTGTGTGTGTGTGTGTGTGTGTGTGTGTGTGTGGATGCATGCATGTGGGCCAGAGTGTTGAGGGGTCTCAGCAGGCCTCTTTTCAGAGATAACTGATAAAAAAAACATCCTGTTTCCAAGGCAGACAGAAACAGTTAAAACATTTTTTTCCAACTGATGTCACACAGCCTACGCCAAAAAGAACAAATCTCTATTTCAAAGCTTGACTGCAGCTATCAAGTAATTTGCAATGTTCTTGATGACAGGGAACAGATATGTTCACCAAATGGACAACAGACTGACCTTTTTGAGAATAAGCTTTTCTCTGTTGCATATTTAAGTTGGGTTGTTTACAATCTTTAGCTTTTTTACTGAAAAATATGGAAATGATTTTGTTTTAAATGAAGATTGGTTCAAACTGATTTTCATCCAGATTCTATGTTCCCAACTAAAAATTAGTTTTTTTCTGGATCTACAAGGCAAATTTATTGGTATAACACCATTCAGACACAAGGCAATTTCTTTAAAATACAATAAAAACAAGACACAGAAACATTACATTTGTATGTACAAGATAATAAAAGTGAAAGCAAATAAACAGTCAAGGCTTAAGAGAAGGTGCATTAAAAGACAATAATAGCATGTGGATAAATAGTTACAAATTAAAAGAAAATTGTGTAGCTCTTTTGTTGGAAAGCCACAGTAAACAGTGATGTAATAGTAATAGGATTTTATCTCTTAAATTTCTCATTTGGCACACTGCAAGCCAGTGGAGGGATTTAAGAACCAGTGTGATGTGCTAAACCTTCTTGGTGTAAGTGAGGACTCTGACAAATGCATTCTGGACAAGCTGCAGTTGTCTCATTGATTTTTTATTAAGACCCATGAAGACACTATTGCAAAAGTCCAGCCTGCTGAAGATAAATGCCTGCATATGTTTTTCTGTATCTTGTTGAGACAAAAATCTTTTCTGGCTATATTTTAAGGTGGTAGTAGGCTGATTTGATGATTGTTTTTATATGGGAATTTAAATTTTGGTCTGAGTCCATTATAACACCAAGGCTTCTGGCTTAATTAGTGGGCTTTAATGTCATGGAGTCAAGATAAGTACGAGTTACAGCAGAGACGAGTTACAGACTTTTTGTCAGATTTTTCCTCTTTAAAAAAAGGAAGCAAATTCCCAGATTTTACAGAAAACTGAAAATGAAAAGCCTATTTGCATGTTAGTGAGCAGGTGACTTCACATGCCGACTAAAGTGGCTTTGTAAATGCTGACACAACATTTTCTTAGTTTTTGTGTAACTTCTTCACGGCCTGAAAAACTAAATTGCACACACAGTCTGTGCACATGCTGGTATGTAATGACTGACACACAGGCTGTGGCTGGAAGGCATTTGTGTGTGAGTGTGTGTGGGAGGAGGTGTTTGATTGATGTGTGAATGAGTGGGGCTTGTAGGGGTTGGGGTTAACAATGATGGGTGGTGTTAGGGGGTAAAGGCTTTATCGTGACTTTCACTTGATCCTTTTATACCGTGACTTTTTAATTTAACACACATTTATTGATTTGTCATGCATAACAAACTTATTTTACAAATATTGCAGACACAATATTAATCCTTTTTAACAGCAGTACCCCCCTACCTAACGATTAGATTTGTGGTAAAGGAATACAGACATAATTGAGTAAGTAAATAACAGTTGCGCATATTACTAATAATAAAAACAACAACTGCCATATCAGCAAAATAAGAGAAAACAAAATACAAATAAATTAATAAATAAAAAGAGTCTCTGGTTCTCAACACCACCACCCTAAACATTTTGTACTGTGACTTTGATGAAATGCAACGTGCAGAAAGTCGCGGCCTCATGTTTTAATTCCCCACAGTGTTACGTTGCTTCATCAACTGTTCAGATGAAGAGGTTAATGTTTAATTAGCATGCCACGAAAGATCTGTGGTAACAAGACACATGCAGTACAGTACAGTTCTTAAAAACACAAACACAATGAAGCCCTCAATATTCTAACTGCTATTCTCTACTGTACTCTATCCTGTGACTCATTCGATCACAATGAGCTCTATTGTGGAGATGCACTCTTCTATGTTTTGTTTTGTGTGTGTGTGCTGAAGAGATTAATGCATTTCTACTTCCAAATCGTTGTTAAACTGTAGGTTTGTCATCTGCGGATTATCAATGTCATCACAGGATTATCCACAGTGACTGTGGTCACTGTGTTTCTTAAAATAAATGTTGTAGTTAATTTTTTTAGTGCCGTTTTTTAACCTCAATTCAGGCCAAGAAGTGAAAAAACCATTTGAATTATGCAAATTATGAGAAAATCTGCATGGCCAAATACCAAAATAGAAAAGTGCTGGGTTTTTTTTTATGAATCAGGTCAATACAATTCACCCCATTCATAATGCCTATTGCCAGTTAGCCTTTATAATTGTCTGATTATGTTTTAACCTCAACCGAGCCTGATGTCATTACTGTTTATTGGTCATGAATGCTTAAATAGATGTCAGTGTGTTTGATAATGAACAAAAAAGTCACCAAAACAGTACTGAAAGAAGTTTGACGATTTCCAAACTCTTCTCTTTCTCTATCTCCCACTCATTACCCTGTCCAATGTTTCTTTTGCCAAAATTCAGTATTGACATCTTTGCCTGCTTGCTGTGTGTGTTTGTGTGTTTATGTGCGTGTGTTTGAACTGCTCTGAGGACACCCAGTTTGAGTGTTTCTCCTCCAATGCTCTTTCCGGTTGAGGAACAGTAGTTTTTCTGTCGATGGGGCTTATGGATTGGCACATTCAGCATCCCTGCCCCTACTCACTCGCCCACACATGTAAACATGGGACCAAACTACATTCATATTTTGTTGCGTCGGTCAGGTGACAGATAGGGTACTTTTTCAGATAGAGCATTATTGTTTACATAAGTAATGCTAAAGGAAATGAACAATAGTCCTGTCATGTTGTTTGTTGTTGGCGCATGCATGGTGGAGAAATTAAGGACAGATGCACAGAGAGCTCTTTCACATTGACCGCGATGCATCATGAACGTCAAGGTTGCACGTGGTCTGTGTACTACTGTATGGGTGTTCAGCATTTTGTAACCAAGCGAAATAACTTAAGGCCTTGCAGATGCTATAACCTTAAGCCTTAGCTAACAATTCTTTAGTTGTGGAGTAGAAGAACATGCTGTCTTTTAAAGAACATCATCAATACTGTTACCACACGTTGTTAGTACCACATAAGAAGAGTCTTTGTGTTTATACTTAATGGAAACGAGTTTGTGTCCTGAGGTGTCCTGTAAAGGGGAAGATGACGTTGTCTTATGGTAACATGGGGTTGCTTGGTCTATGTCTATGCTGTTTACATTCCTCCTCAGGAAGGGGCTACAACTGTTGCCTGTTAGCTTGCAGCTCACATCATGGACATCGAAAACTCTAACCCAGACTTGATAATGTTGGTGTTGGGCAGTTTTCATTATATAAGCTTGAAAAATGTACTTCCATGTTGAAATGGCAACAAAGTATCAGTCTTGAAAATCTTGAGGTGCACGGCCATAGGCGCCTGAGCAATGGAACAGGCAAAGCAGCTGCACCCCCACTATAAGTTTGTTTTTGCACCCTTACTTTAAGATCAGACAACTTTACTATGTTTGAATATTTTAGCAAGTTTGGATCCAAATTAGTAACATCTGATTGCGTCATATGTAATATGTGATTATAAAAGTGCATTTTCTGTCCTTACCTAAGCAGTTTTCTCATATAAACTCAGGACAATTTCTGGAGAATCAGGTCCGGGCATCTGGAGTTGCTCACACATGTAGCACACAACCACACAGTCTATGCAACAGGACACTTTCTGTCAGACTGGTCTTGATGCTAAGCTACACTGTGGTTGTAATTTGGCATTATTAAGTGTTTACCAGAAACAAAACAGTATTTATTTTACGAGAAATCACAGAAAGTCCTCTCTCCCATTAGCGCTGGCTTCACACCGAAGCGTTCAGGTCATGAACAAGTTTACTTTCAGGGATTTCTACTAGAAAGACTTCAAGGAATGTAATCTCGATGGGCTGACTTTTGTGAGTTTTGGGCGTTCTCGGGGCTGTCCTTATCTGTCCAGACAGTTAGCAACTCATTAATAGCTTGCTCGTTTGGATCCTCACAGGTAACTTAGTCTTTTCCTCTCTGTGTCCTTCCTCTTTTTGCTCAGTGACGCCACACCTGTGTTGCTGATGGAATATCTTTGGTGTTGCCGTGGCAGCAGGAAAAAGCCAGTCATCGGGTTACAACCGTGACCGGACAACTGCCTTAGAGAGTGATGTCACCTGCACGTCTTACTCCAGCAGCTTTACTGTACACACCGGGGACGCGGTAAGCTGGGGAAGCCCTCACACACACACACACACACACACACACATACGTACACACAGCCACACTCACTAATCCAATTAGGACATTAGTTAGTAGCAGCCTGGCCTGGGCCTCCTCGGACACACACTGATCCAATTATTACTGGATGGATAGGCTGGGCAATCCCAGTGTTTCCCAGCTCTAAGGTGCTTAAGTGGCACTGTGCCACTGCATCAGGAGGACACCTCATACGCACAAAGGATCCCCTTTCTATTTTTGTGGACATACATGCTGCCTGCCCAGTGAGTCAACAGAGATGAGGAAGAAGCCAAGAAGTGACTTCCACTCAGTCAGCAGAGTTGCAGAGAGTGAACCGGAAACCCAGAGCTTAGACAGGGTAAGAGACTTTCCCCTACGCACGGCCCTGTCTACACAAAACTCCTAATCACATGCCAGGAATAGTCACAGACATATATACTCTGGAAATTATTAACAGGAATACAGAACAATCAACGGATGGAAGACCTTGGGGTGCTGCTTTCACCCACCAAACATGCACTCTTTTCCATGTGCTAGAAAACCATTGATACCATTTGTAGTGAGGGCCTGTGTGTGTGTGTGTGTGTGTGTGTATTTTGTAAGAGCCTCTTCATTAAACAACACGCCAGGATGCGGCACACTCCAAACAAGGCCACAAGTCCATACAGGGGCTCTTACCAAACACTCACCATGTAGTGAGGCTCTGCAGAGCTGTTATATTCTCTTTTATTATCTTCTACACACACACACACAAACACATCCTGCATACCATACTAATGGGCAGGGTGATTGTGCACAATTGCCTATCCTCTTTTAATGTGATGTTGAAGTCAGGCACACCCATGCACGCACCATAGAAAGAGAGAAATGGTGAACACACTCTGCAGGCAGGAAAAAAGGTGTCACATCTGCGTTTTGGTGGAAGAAACTCATAAAAAGGTGGCAGCACCAAAGGAGATTTAGTTGTGTCTGTCATGTGTCATGTCAAGCCCTCCCTTATGCTAATGTACTATTCATCTGTGTCATAGAAGGATAATGACTCTCAGCGCAGAGAGCCTCGCTGAAGCACTCAGACAGAGAGGTAAAGCGCTGCTGTCCACTCAGTCAGCTTCTCTGTCTGTGTGCTCCACTGTCTCTGTCGATCTGTCGCTACATTTCCTTGTTTGTATCTGTCTCTTTCCCTGTTTCTGTCTGTCTCTGTCTGTCTATCTGTCTGTGTGGTCTGTCCGCCTTTCTGTCTCCACGCTCTCCTTTTTTTTGTCTGTTTCCCTGTTTTTGTTTCTTTGTCTGTTTCCCTGTTTAGCTTTGCCTCTTTTGTCTGTCTGTGTCTGTGTTGCTGGATTTCTGTCTGCTTGCTGGCTCTCTTCAATCTTCTACAAGCCAAATTTATGTTTATTACCTCCAGCAGTCAGGTTGTACAGATTTGCAAAGAAATGAAAACTGCTTCACAAATTGCTGTTTTCATAGAAAAACACTATGCTTTTCATTAACTATATGTCAAACCTTACTTTTTTCTTTCTGGAAAACAGCATAGCTTAAGCTTTTCCACATTGTGTGCCAGTAAGTAAAAATCCATACAGAAATATGCAAGTTTTCAATCAAGTTTTTGCCTCTCCTTTATCATTTAATGTGGAAAGTAGATTAAGAAATCAAGAAATCAAAAACAAGTGTGGCAATCTGGTTTCAAAAATAACATTTGCAGGATAAACACTCATTTTTTATCATCATTATCATCTATTTCTGTCTACATTTTTCCACAATTTCTGTAACTGGACGATTTTCAGAGATTGGACTTTTTTGGTCGTTTTGGAGCCTCATGCATACTGTAGTTTGTCTGTGGTGAAATATGTGTGTCTCTCATCCAGTCCCGGACAGCTCCCTGCGTTTCTCAGGCAAGCAGCATATGCTTGCAGTTGTCCAGTGTGAGTGGACGGCCTGTCTGACATGGAAAGTGAAGGGAGGAGAGAAACTGAGGTTTCAGCTTGAGGGGACGTGGGGGGATAGCACATAGCCCTGGGGAGATTTAACGATGTACAATGCAAGTGAGTGTGAGTGTGTATGTGTGTGTGTGTGTATATGCGCCTGAGGTGAACTAGCGGATGTTGACGCTGATGTGTTCTGATGGACTCTTACACAGACACAGACCCTGCCTGTGACTCACAGACGAGACACACGTATCCCCTGTGGGACAGCCCGAGGAACGAACACACACACACACACACACACACACACACACAGGCACACACACACACACACTCACACACACACACACACACACACACAGACATTCATATGCTTGCCAGGTTAGATATCTGCAGGAGCCACTCATGGATCTTGTTCTGCACTTGAAACATCTCATTGTGTCTCTGTAAATTTTTCTGTGAAATTGGATGGGGACTTTTTTGGGTTTCTTGCTCACCTCTGGCTCACCCTTACATTGGCATAAATGTGTCCAACCACAATGTCCTGTTCTGTTACTGCCTATAGTGTTGGTCATGAATAGTCCTTGTTGAGCGGCTGTGGGAGTGTGAGGGAGTTTTCTGGGTGCATGGCTGACTTCTCTCAGGGCACTGACCGCGAAGGTTTAGGACAGCCACCGGAGGGTGCGGGCTTGATAAAGATGGATGATGAGGCTAGATGAAGAGAGCAAGGCAGCACTCAAGTCTTAGCTCTGAGCCAAAGACTTTTCCTCATTCTCTCCCTGACTCACTGCACATAATCAGACATTAAAACATGAGTAAAACACTTACATTGGCCATCGCTTCCTTGTGGATGAGGAGGCTCGCATGAGCACATAGAAATGTGTGTGTACAAGACAGAGATGAAGATCCAAACACACAGTCTTGCAGACGCAGAAAGAGCCAGCGGGTTAATGCTGTGTGTGACGCCAACCGTATGCTCGTTATAATAGTGCTGGGAGCCTCCAAGTGACAGATATTGCACGCACACACTCACTCATACACACACATACAATGGATGATCAGTAGGCCATTTTGAAATCAAAGCATTCATTACAAGTGGCTGCCCATTTATTAGGAGAAACAGACAATGACCTCGTTATCTGTGCAGTTCTGTAAGTCAGCTGTTAGACGCTGTGCTCGCTTCTCTGTGGACTTGAATCCATCGATCCATCCTCCTTTGATTCTCTGAAGAGGTCTGTGCTTGAGAAGATGGTTAGTGGAAATATGCAGTATGTCAGTGTGAGCTCACTCAGTACAATAGAAAGATAGTTCGAGGTTGCACTTGGACAGATATTAGTGTGTGGGTTTAGTCAGATGCAGAAACGGACATTAACAAGGCCCGGGGGCAAAAATGACCTCTACGGTTCATGATGTGACTGTGAATTTATCACACAGCAATTTAGGAGTATCCTTTCACATGGTAAGGTGCCAGCTATTCATACTTGAATGCATCTATTGTCCCTTATGGGCCACTGTAGGTGAGTTGTGGGAACTGGTGACGGAGGGATTCTTTCCAGTGCATACTGGGTGTGAAAGATGGATTTGATGGCGTTTTTTTCTGAATCAAAAAGAAAAGAAAATGCAGCCTAAAGTAGAATAGTAGAATACTTTGGCACCCAAAAGCGAGCAGTAGGAAAAAACCCCGGCAAAAACTATGCCAAAAAACAAACCAAAAAAAAAGGACCTCAAGGGCACTATTCTCTTCTGCTGAGAGTTTCCAGCGGTGGGAAAGAGGCATGAATGTGTGGTATATTATGACTTAAAACAAACCAGAATTGAACAAATGGACTGCTCGTTTGCCAGCACACAGTAAAAATATATTATGTCCTTGTTCTGGCATTATAAAGATATACAGTTAAGTGTCCATGCCTGTATAAACCATGTGTGTGTGCGTGTGTGCAGTGGAGAGGCTGTCCTCCGTTCACAGAGGAGTCGAGGGATGCCCAAAACTGCATACCTTGGTTGACATCCCACAAGACCTCTGTGTGTGAGAGATGTAAGATATGCGTGTCATGTTCTTTCTCTCTTAACTGCTCTAACGTCCTGCAAGGTGTGCCTCTGTGCCGTTTCTGACATCATGTTAATATCAGTTCCTGCCTGCCCGGTGAACCTGATCCATGTCCATTGTCTCAGCTGCTGTGACAAAAGTCATGATAGACAGAAGGACAGATAATGAAACAGGGGCAAAGTTGATCCAAACCATGTGAGAAAGGCAGATATTATTTTTCTAGTTTTGGCCATCGATTCTACCAGTAAACTCACTAAGTAAAAGGATTATTCCACAGATGTTATGTGTCCAGGGTAGTTTACTTGTCATTGTTAGTACCACTCACAGGGAAAACAGTTGTATAGTGTCTTCTGTGTGTGGGCTTGGAAGCTCCCAAACATTTTTTATGCAAATCTGAGTTACAAACTGGTGCTGCAAAGCAGCCATGACGACACAACAAAATTGCATCATGGGAAGTTTAGGGTTTGGGTTGAATGGGTTTCTTGAGGTTGACGTATGATACAGACTAAAAGTCAGGATATTTCAGGCCCTGCTGCATCACTTTTGATATTTCTATTCTTAGACTGTCTTCTGCAAGTCCCTCAGCTTTATGGAAGTGCACCACTAAATTCCTGGAGAACGCCCCTTTATCTGTCGACCTGGTGGCGTCACAAAAAGATGGGCAAGCATTCTTTACAGTTTATAGACTTATTGGTTCAACTTTGGCTCACCATACAGGTTTCCTGTGCAATGAGGGATTACTCCTGACAGTTTTCGGTGCACTCACTCTCAACTTTACCTCTAAATAAAATGGTTTAGAACCGTAACTGTTGGTTTGTTCATAACCTGTCTCATCATCGGACGGTTTTCTTGTCTTTGCAAACTTTGCTGTGGTGATATTGCTGTGCTCTCAGAACTCGTCAATTACTCTGGTGTGGTAAAATGTTACCATAATTCATAGAAACAAGAACGACACACAGTGTTTTAATAAACTGAAATCCTCCTGGTTTTGTAGTTTGGCCTTACATTCCTGTGTAAGCTCTTGTCTGTGTCTGATGTCAACACACTGTTAAGTGTTTGACAAATGTGTAGATGGGATAAAGAAAGCCTGCAAGTATTTGTGTGTCATTACTTAGTCTCTGTCCCTCTCCTCACTTTTCCTCTGCATACCTTTCATCTGTGAACCTGTTTCTTTTTTCATCTGCATGACTTCATGAGTGTAATGGCGAATCATAGATTTTGTTTTATTGCACTTCAGACTGCCCTTAGGCAATTGTCTACAACACTCGTCTATAGTAAGGAATAAACCTGACCACTTAGGTATCCAAGGAATCCACAGCATCATCCCGGTCTGGTCTGATAACACTGGAACAGCCTGATTCCTATCACCTGCGATGGTGTAACTGTCTCTGTCTATGAGTGTGTTTTTGTGTGTGGGAGTGAGATGTGTTGTGTCCTCCTACCATAATAGGCTTCTTTGAATAACTGTCCTATAATTCTAGTCCCGTGAGTAGATACAGCCGGCTCTGGCCTCAAAAGGAAGAGAGAGAGGGGGAGATAGTTGCTGTAACTCTCACTTTCACTCTCTGTTTCAAACACACACACACGCTGGACTCTAATTCACCCTCTATGTCAGACAGCAAGGTTTCCGGAAGGAATTCCAGGCATCTCGGGAACTATCTTCCTGATTCCTAAAGGCTTAGTATAATGCTCATCCTGTCTAGATCCTCAGCCAAGAAACACACTTGCACCAACACACACAGTCCAACAAGCCCAGATATCCTCTTGGACGAGCTGAATTTACGTCGTGACTGAGCAGCAGGGAATGCTGTTGTAATCCTGGCCGTGCCAAACCACGAGTGATGAATTCCATCGGTGATGCTGAGCTGGCAAACACACACATGGGAATACCACAGAGGCAGAATATGCACAATATGTTCAGGAGAGATGAGAGGAAAAAATACAGAAGGAGAGAGAAAGATAAATAACCTGTTGAAAGATGGTGTCTCGCTTAACTCAAATACGTGCCGTGGACACAAGACGTGGACTTTCTCCTCTTACCCTCATGCTGCTCTCATGCCAGTCCTTGTCAGACCCACACATTCTCTGGTTAATTTTTCCACCGTGAGGGTAAAGTGAAGGTCTGCACTCCACTGTGTTTAGACAACACAGAGTCAGCTGGTAAAGAGACAAGGAGCTGCGGAGGTCTGTCTTTCTATAGGGGTGGCAGCCACAATATATGACCAAAAGTATGTGGACACCCAAATATCACACCTATATGAGAATGGCGATCATTTTATAACAAAACCATGGCCACAATATACTGCTATAACAGACGAGCTTTACATCACATTGTGGATCCTGGCTGTGGAGATTTGCTCCCATTTAGCCACATGAGCATCAGTGGGGCCCCTGGTGTTCAGTTTCACCGCACTTGTTCAGGTCACCACAAAGGTGCTTTTCGGAGGTTGAGGACCACACAATTTCTTTATGGATCTGTCTTTGTACTTTGACATGTCTACACAGGGATGGACCTTCCCTAAACTGTTGCCACGAAGTTGGAAAGTTTCTAAACTATCACTGTATGCCTTAAAATGACTTTCCTTAACTAGAATTTAGGGGATTAGTTGAAACAATGGCTCACAGTCCCATACAAAAGTATGTGAACACGGTCTGTCACACTTTTGTACATATTAGTGCTTTGTGTATTTATATAAAAGCATGTATTATGTTGTCCATATAGTTGAGACTTTTTGGCCATATAGTTTAGACTTTTGTGCGGACTACCTATGGAATATTATGTGCCAATGTGTTACTAACAAACAGCACTGAATGACACTAGAGGATGTGTTGGCGAGGGCCTGTAGTTTCAGGTACCAGTGAGACAATAGAACATGATCCCTTTTGAGCAGTAGGTGTAAGTAGTAGATTCATGTGTTTGAGGGTTTCTCACCTGCCACAACACTAAACAGTGGTTTATAATAATTCGAGGAGCAATGTTATAACTCACATAACTCGTTATAATAGTGACTGATGTGACTGAGCATGACCTTAGACAGTGCTCTTCATCATCAAATATCAAGAGAAAGAATATCTTGTAGTAGACATGTAGTTTATTCCAAGGAGCACAAAAGCTGTTCTTGCACTTCGTGGTGGCCAAACAGCTTACTGAGATACTGTATTTTGTTTTATCCTTCAATTTATCACCCATTTGTATGTGTGTGCCGGACATTTTTCATGTGCTCATTCTGTTGTGGCAGCTGAGTTTCAGCGCTTTGAGTGTGAACCATCTGAATATAATCAGAAATATTTCACACTCATCGCCAATTCCCACTTGTTCGTTCACTCAAATTTGAGATCTCGCACTCCACAGTGGACGACGGGCGAGTGAGTGCATTGGAGTGTGTGTGAGTGTGCAGCCGGTGGAGTGTTGTGTCCATGAAAGACTCTTCTTCCCCCACTCGGCGGGAAGAGAGGAGTGGGCTGCCGTGGAATTGAGAACCCTCATCCCCTTCACTATAGTGGGAGTGAGCCACCGGGTCCACACTAAGTGCTGCTGGGCACTATTACTGTGAAAAGGACCCCTCTCTAGGGTGTCCTTTCAAGTGTCTGCTGAACGGGACACTACTGAGAGCCACGGCCAACCAGTGTGTGTATATGTGTGTTAGTGTGTGTGTGTGTGTGTGTGTGTGTGGGCCAGTGTACTCGCTTGTATAATGTGTTGCTGGGAAGGTTTTTGCAGCTGAAACCAGATCAGGTATGTGTGACAGCCACCGCGTGAGTGTGCATTTATAGAGCAGTGCGTGTGTGTGCCAGGTTACAGTATTATTAGATGTCAGTGTGTTTGTACAGACCACTAATAGCTGCATGGCTGATATTAGTGGATCAGTTTCCATCACACTCAGTGGCGTAGAAGCGCCTGATTCAGCAGGTGTCCCCCCTGAATGTCCTCGCTGTTCTCTGGCTCCTGAGACTAGTGTCTTAATGTCCTGAAGAGGGTTTGCCTTGTGATTTGGTCTGAGTGCTGACCTGTCAGGGGTCATGTTCACAAATAACGTGAAAATATGGGGCTGAGGGCTCTGGAGGAGCTAGACAACCTTGCAAATGCTTATAAAGCAATTTATTCATTGATATTGTATCTATTTATTCCACCATTAGAAAAATCAAATTAACAAGGAAACAAATTAAAAACAATGTGAAATGTTAATTTGTTTTTTCAACAATATCACTTCAAATGGGATATTTGCCAATTTATTCAGTATTTCTTTCATGAAAAACAGAAAAAAGCATCCCTAACTGAGACAAAAAACATTTGAAATTAAGAGGGCACAAAGTTACATGAAAAATTAATGCAAAAGAATATTTTAATTTTGAATTTTTACCAATTAGCTCTTCATTTACTTTTCCATTTGCCCCCTATATTATCACTGATTTGGAAGTCTGGGGCCTTGTTGTGGCAAAGCTTTGCAAATCCACTATGAGAGCTCTCACTGGGTATCATCTGTGATTTTTGGCAACATGCACCCTCGAAAGCTTCAGGAAAGGAGTGATTCATTTGTGGCTGACGTGTTTTTTGGAGTAGAAGCTAATGAAGAAGGGAAGGAATCTTGGAGTCAGTAGACAAAGCTAATTAAGTGTGTCTTGGGTTGAGTGTTTCTCAATTGGTAAAACGTGGCACAGTGAAGGGTTTGAATCCCAGTGTGGGTGTCCGTGATGGAAATGTAAGTACACATGGTGCTTTCAAGATAATTTGCATAGTTTGGATGAAAATTTGCAGAAGGTGTACCAGTCAGATGAGGGGCTGCTATTTAACTATCAAATTGCAACTTTCATAGTTTTCTAAAGTATCTAAAGCCCTTTTTTATTTTATAGTTTCTTTAGCATTATTTGTCACAGCTGCAGGGGGGAGAAGTTTATTCACTGTAATTGTTTTTGTCATCAATTTAAGGGTCATGGAGTTTTATCTGTGTAGTGTTTCAATGAAAGCTATAACGCACCATAACATTTGATTAAGTCAAATCTATAAATCCAGACGCTGATCTGGGATGTGTCTGTGGTCCTGTATGGGGAGTGTTGGGGAGTGTCAAAAAGTGGGAATAGAAAGTCTCCTCAATTTATGAGGAGTTATGAAGAGTTTGACGAGTTTAATCCAGGCCCTGTAATTTGTGGGGCATCATGTTTCTGTGCTCAGTTGTAAAATGACAGGTGGTGTGATCATGTTCGAGGCACATACACACATGAGCGTGTGTGTGCACATATACACACGGGTGTTACACAACCCCATAATTACACTGTCAGGAGGAGGCTGAGTGGAATAATACACACATGAATACAGTATGGGAGTACACATGTGTGCGTACAGACACACACATACACACACACTTATATACACTACTTAAACAGCATCATGAATTGGCAGTGGGCTCCTTTTCCACCTCAGGTCAGGCTTAGTTCATGCACAAAGAGTAAGTGTGTGTGTGTATGTGTGTGTGTTTGGTAACCCTGCTCCAGTTTTATTTTTAAAGTGAGCTCAGACAAAGGCCTCCAGTCAGACCGCTCTGAGAACAGGACCTTGGGAACATGACCAGCGGTTGTTGCGTCACATAGTGTGTGTGTGAGAGACAGAGTGTATCCGACTTGTCTCTTGTAAAGAAGGCGCTTGTTCAAGCTGAAAAGGAACAAAGAGGAAAAATCTCCTGAAAACCCTTGCCAGATGTGCAAGAGCACCCCCCCACACACACACTCTCACAAATACACACACACTCTACCACTGTGCCCTCGAAAGTTGGCTTAGCAGCCATTTGAATGTCAAGGGACGTCACTGTGTGATGTCATAGGAAGGATTTTATATACGATAGGAGCCATTTACCCCCCCCCCACACACACACACACACACTGTGTTAATGTGTTAAAACGCAGTGGACACAGTGGTTAAAGTTTGCCTTCACATAGACGACACCACACCCAGCAAAGAACTCTCTCAACAGGTTTGTAGAAAGGAGATGGAGGGAAAACAAGAAGAGAAGATGCAAAGGAGAAGGAGATTAAACGAGAGGAGAGGAGAGGAGGGGAGAGGAGAGGAGAGGAGAGATACAAGAAGAAAAGAAGAGAAGGGGGAATGGAAAGGAGAGGAAAGGCAAGGAGATGGGAGGGAGGAGAGAGGATGAGAAGGAGAGGAGGGAAAGAAGAGAGGGCAAAATAAAAGAAGGAGAGAAGATGATTGCCTCCGTCTCAGTACTTCCCAAACCAGAGGGAAGCCTGGCCTCAGTTACATCACACACACACACACACACACACACACACACACACACACACACAACATGAGGGTAATCTGTCCCATAACTACACTTCTGCCAGCCCCCGTCTTTCATTTCTTTCTTTCTCCCTTTCTTCCTGTGTTTTCAAGTCTTTCTTTCCAGCACTCATGACGCACTCTGGCATAATGAAACTGTTAAGAGGAGTCCGGTAGAGGCTGGGGCTGAGACCAAGAGGGGGTGGGGGAGCTGGGCGTAAAGTGACACCACACCAGGGCACTATATTTACAACGTGCTTCTTTAACACACGGCCTATTTATAGCTGCCAGATCTTTTCTCAGCCTCTGCCGCACACTGTTGCACCGTCACAAACACAGGCATCAGATGGCACCGGTGGATTTACACTGCACTGTGCTGCCAAAGGGAACACGCCTTATCCTCTAGCATTTTCCTGTGCAAACCCAACCTCACTTCGCTCCAGCCGCCCTCCACCCTTCACACTCACACATTCAGGACATTCCCTCCTCACCTCCTCTGTGTGCTTCCAGTCTTCTCTTTCCTCGTCTCTCACAGATCGGCCTGATCTTAACATGACAGGCGAGAAGAGGAACTTCACCCCTGTTTCTGTCATGGCAGGACAGGAGGACAGGAAAAAAGGCCGTGACACGTGGAGAAGTGTAAATGTGGTTGAGGATTACACACATTCATATGCAACACCTTTTAGTACTAGTACACACACACACACACACACACACACACACACACACACACCTGACTCTGGAGAGGGATTCATTCATAGCATCATGACTGCCCCCCCTCAGTCTTCTCTCTTAGTGCACAAACATCAATAACACACAAACACACACACTGTACTTGTATTTGGGATCCTACTAGAATATGTTTACATGCTGGAATGTTCAAAGAACACACTTTTTAGCCTCTTTCTGAATGCTCCGTTTTAGCCCCTGTCTCTTTAAGGCCCTCCTGGAAAAACCCAGTCTGCCCTGATTGGTCAGCTCCCACAATAGTGAGCAAGCACCACCAACTCCCGCATCAGTTCTGCCGTCTCTGGAGCTCAGTGTCCGTCCCGAAGGGAAGCCACATTAGCTGAGCAACATGCCAATGCCAAGTTCAACAGACTAACCTGCCAAATAAACAGCAAGACAACATAAAACACAGCAGAACTTAAAGCTTCCAAGTCTGAAGTCAGGTCACGGACAGCTGGTATCGATCCATCCTTGAGCTTGTGCTGTTAAAAGCAGTTCCCAGTAAAGTAACATTACACACACACACAAACACTCACAGCAGACATATTTTGCAGTGGCTGTGAGGACATTTATGTCATATTTCCATTCAAAATGAGGGAAATCTGCTTTATGTTCACTTCCACTGGGTTTTTGCAGTCAACAGAGGTAGAATTTGCCTGCTTTGCTTATACCTTTTTAAAGTTTATTATTAGAGATAGCTTCAGCCACATAGCAATGGTGCACAGTGACATTGACTCAGGTTTTGACCTCCTCCGCTCTGCTGAAGGGGGCTGCTTCTGTGCGATCAACAGATCAACAAATCAGTTCTAAAACTGAGCATTTTTGCACACATTTACTAAAAGATGGAGCAGGAGAAAAGGAGAGAGGATAGTCTTTTTTCATAGTTTGAGCGTCTCTAGACACACTGGGGACACACTTTTATGTTGAAAAAACAAAATGCATTTTGCATAATATGTTCCCATTGCTAAACCTAATTACACAATTGATCACATTTGTTCATGACAGAAGGCAAAAACCAGAATTCTAATAATTTTTTGGAACACGCGTAATAACCTCACTCTGCGCCCAGGGACACATTTTCACATCTAATTCTGACGTCCTGAGCTCAGTGTTTTGATCAGTCTTAAGCCTGAGGGGAGATACTAAAGTTAAGTTTTCTTCACACCAGTACAAAATGCCATTGTGCTCTTAATGTGAAGATATTTAAGATTTTTTTCCCCTCAACAGCCTTTTATGACCTCCCTGCCTGTGGCTCACAGAATTGCACAGTTCGTTGTGTGGGTTGTAATCAGGGGGAACAAACAAGGTTAATTTAACTGATACATTTCTGTGGCCTAAAGGAGACTTTTTTTTTTTTAACAGAAAATCTGTGTTCTTGCTGCAGTTAAATCTGTAAAATAGACAAAGCAATAACTTTAACTATATGTTTAGTTTCACCTCAGGATGATTTGGACATCAAAGCATTTGAAATTATTTAAAGTAATGTTAAAGAACACATGAAGTGGTTTGGGGGTTTGTTATCTTACTTACTGCAGCAATGGTTTCATTCACTAAAAATCTTGGATTGTTAGAGTGAACGCTTCAGCTAATCAATCAATCAAGGCTAAACTGGATAAATTGGGCAGACACCCAGGCCCCCCAAAAGCCCCTGGTTCACTGCATGCCAATTGGTTTCAGTGTATATAATGAATCAATTTATTTGTGCTCACCGAGCAATTGCTTGTGCAGCAGACACGAGATAAAAACACAAAGCATACATCATATAAACACAAAATAGAGAGTCCTATTAAAACTAAATGAAAAGAAGTTGGATTGTGGTTTTATTTCAGTTTAGAAATTGGTTTCTGGGTCTTTGGGTGTAAAGTTAAGCTGCCATGTGCAGTCCACTGCACGGACTGTTCTTTGTTCTTAGGAGAGAACAGGGTATACATTAAAGTAATGGACGAGCTAATCTTGTTGTTAATTACACGTTTGAGACATGACTTGGCCTTGAGTGTGAGAGCAACATCAAGATTTTTTTTTTGTGTGACCTGTGTCTCTGTGTCTCTTTCCCTGTGAGGCATGACACCGAACTGTGTTGACAATCTGAGCATGTTAAACCATAATACAGGTATGTGCTGTTGTGTTTAGTGGTTGTATGTGTGGGAGAACTGTAGCGAGGCTGCTCTGAACCCTGAACTGGCGCTATTTGTTGGGCCTGCCGCCGTTGACCAGACGGCTGTAGATGCAGCCGAGGTGCTTATAGGCATCTGGGTGTCGCAGCGGCCGCCGTATATGTGTGGCCGCGGTGGTGTGAGTTAGGATGTATGTTTACTCAACAGGGTGTTAACGTCAGT
The DNA here is from genome assembly GCF_042242105.1 of Pempheris klunzingeri. NCBI lineage: Eukaryota > Metazoa > Chordata > Actinopteri > Acropomatiformes > Pempheridae > Pempheris > Pempheris klunzingeri. The sequence continues at coordinate 15,401,199 of NC_092019.1, read as the reverse complement.
CAAGGAAATCGATGTTTATCCTCCCACGTGTCAAGAGAGAGGCATGTGAGTGTGTGTACACCACTTTGCTTTGCCATCATCTCTTCACTGTCCCCAAACACGCACAGATACACACACATACAGACACTAATGTGTCCTGACTCAGCCTTTATTGAGTCTGTGTTGGCTAGTATACCCACCACCTGGCCAGTACAACTATAGGACAACTCTATGGTAGTTTTCCATGTGTGTGTTGGAGGGCAGAGGGGGGGCACAGTTGCTCAGTAGCTTGGGCTTTCCATTGTAATATCTGTGGTGGGCGGTGTGAGAGCGTCACCACTGCTTCCTGTACTCAGTGTTACATACACACACGCACAAGATGATTTCAGTGACTACGTACAACAATGTGACACACAGAAAAGAGAGTACAGCATCACAATATATCCGCTAATAACATGCTGCTGTCTGGGTCGTCCCCTATCTCTGTCTCTCGCTGAGGCCTTTGGGGAAAGGTTTGTGGCCGCTTTCCCAGCTCTCCCTTGGGAGTCTGTTCCAGCTGCTGCTGCTCCACAGTGTCCCAAACCTCAGCCCCACTTCACTGACCATAGCCGCAGCCGGTGTGCTGACATCACTGTCCGGGCGTTCACGCACAGGCAGCTCAGACCAGCACATACGCACTCCTGCGGAGACGTCACAGCCAAAACGACTGACACGCAGACACATTGATGTCACTCTGTGGAAGTTGTAGTTCCCAGGGCCTCTGAGTTGTAGTATTCAGGGGTGAGGCATTATGGGTACTGGTCTTGGAAATATTTACAAGTTGCTATGAAACACTGACCTGTTTAGTAGGACACACAGGAAGAACAAAGATTGTATTAGAGGCAAATTTACACTGAATTACAGTGCATAACATTTGCATTTTAGAGTGAAAAATTGCAAAGTGATGTGGTCGGTACTTAATGTGAACACTTGAAAGTATCTACTAATATCATAGGTGGCCCGTTTTTCTTTACAGTTCTTAAAGCACATATGACACACGTGGCCTGGGAGTACAATGTATGAATGGGGCTGGATATTGAATCAATGCTTTTTAAAATGTGTCTGCAATATGAAAAGCGCCAAATGATTGATCAGATGTTTTATCTTGCTTGTTTAGTTTTTGATCTAGAAAACTATGAAAGTTAGCTCATTTTGAGTATTTATCAAGGCAAAGTTTTTTGTAAGGCTTTATTAGATAGGACAGCTTATCAGTAAGAGGAAATACAGGGGTGAGAGAGAGGGGGATGACATGCAGCAAAGGGCCACAGGCCAGATTTGAATCCAGACAACTGGGGTAAGGACAAGGCCTTAATGGTACTGAGGTGCTCCAGCCACTGGTGTTTTCGCTTATTTTGTCTGATTTGACCTCGTCTTTGGACAGCGTTGGTGTGTTTATTCATACCATCCCTCACAGAACATACGTTGATATGTCACAGTAGGACAAGCACAGGTGTAAATAATAGAATTAATGATGGCTGAATTCCATATAGCTTCTTCAGTTTCTGGGTCCTGATCATTTTTATGCTGGCTTGTTGTAACGCTCACTGGAACATGTGAAGAGAACCGAGCCACTGTTAGTTATTTTTAACATCTGAGCTTTTTCTACTATGAGCAGTCAAAATGTCTGCTGTGAAAAAGGCCAGCAGTATAACTGGTCCTGCGTGTGCACACAGTGTGGGTCAAGCTCACAGATTCTCACATTTGTATAAGTGGTGAGTGATGGCGAGTCTTGGCTGAGTCTTGGTTCATGATTTGAGGGTATGCGTGTGGTCGTTTATGCATTGTGATTCTGGTCGTTGTGCTGTAAAAAGTGCATATTTGATGGACCTGGGAGGCATCAAGCAACATGCATGGATAGTCCCACCATCTCCCAGCACTCCAGTCATGTTTTCCACATGGAAGAATACAAATGTGCAGGTTTGTGTGGGTGGAATTGTTGCATGTTGAGTGTTGGACACTTTGTGTGAAGGGTAATCAGGATTGACTGTAATATCTTTCTTACACCTCCTACCGAACACTAATTTGTGTGACTATAGCTTGTTACACTGTAAAACATTTGAAAACCATTAACTTTAAATCAATTTACCTTACAATTAATAGAAATCACATACTTACATTTAACTTAATGATTAAAGATTATTTGATCCCACCAAATTCAATTCGATGTTTTACAATGCATCTGTTGTGCTGTATAATTCTTTTATTTTATTATCTACAGTTTAAGTAGACACTACACCACACCTGTCAGTGATGCATAATGATGAGGGAGTTCAAAATCTTGATTTACTTCCCACCATAGATTCCTCTTCTGAGTGCTGGTCACATAGGGACTGGTGAATTAGAGACCAAGAGATACAGCTTAGGAACTGTTGGACATGTAGCACAAATTCGCACCTCCCTGGTCATTGTTGGGCGCCTGACACTTGTGTCTCCCTCTCTCACTGGCTGTAATCCCTTGAGGTGAACACTCTCAGTTTTCATGTTCACCACCCTCACAACTCAATCTCAGCCGAGAAGAGTAGTGTGAGGGGTAAATAATCTTCTGAGAGATGTTGGGGGGGGGCGGATGGTGGGACGGAGGGGAAGAGCCTCTGGGGGACAGATTCTCTGGTATCAGGCCTGGTTGAGTCTTAGCATTGATCTCATGAATAATAGAGCTCCAGTGGCCATGTGACGATATTAGAAGTGACATCCGACGACAACCTGGATCCACCACCCCTCAAAGCCACGCACAAACACACACTTGCACGTGCGCATATTTGTGTGCAACCTTGTAAATATGTGGCTAATCCAGTCTTATCTGTCTAATAGTGAAAACATTTTAAATGAAAGTATCCAAAAGGCCATTGTTAACTTCCCAAAACATGAAGTTGAATCAAAGTTATTTCTGTTTGGCTACAAATCACTGACTCACAACAGAGTCATCAATATGAAACACCCTCATAAAAGAGTAACAATTTCCTGCTAAACAAGACAAGCTCCTGTGTTTCCTTGTTTTTCTAAAATTCTTAATAATACATAGAGAAACAGCTTAACTCCAATGCCCAAAGCTAACACACACACACACGCTCCCACTGCCATGTTTACTCGTGTTTACCGTCTGTCTCCACTCATCAGTCATTCACCGTAACAAATCTCTGTGAGAAAAATCTGCAAGTCTGCATTTTTCTCCCCCAGCTGATTGTATCTCTGGATTTGCTTTACCTGTTCTTCTTCTCATCAATTTATTCATGTGAGCAACTGGTGAACATCACAGGGAAGCAGGAGCACAGAGCAGGGGAGGTGAAAGGACAAAAAAAAACAGTGGTGGAAAGTCTATTTACTGAAGTGCTGTACATGGGTACAATATTGTGGTCCTGATACTAGTTTATGTTACTTTATACTTCTACTCTTTACTCGGCTTACTAGTCGCTAGTTGCTTTTCAGTTTACAGTTCTACTTAAAAGGGTGTATGATAAGCTTATACAATACAATTAAAAATTAAACCACTGGTTCCCAACCTCTGTGGTACTGGACCACTTACAAAACACACAGAGGCTACTTTGGGTCCCCTTGTCAAATTTTAGATGTCAGTGAGTTGTTAGCTGTTCCAACCTCTAAACCCCTCTTAACTTCTCAGATGGTTTCATTTAAATCTTTGTTTGAACCCCAAAAATGTAAAATTATTCAATATGTCATAGACACGCAAAGAGAAAAGTTCACTTAGTACTTTAACAAACTGTATCACTGATAACACCTCATCTAAATGCAACAGTAAAATGCTAGTTATGCATTGAAGCCAATGACATAGGTTTGCATATCAAGATTTTGGGAAGATAGAATTCTCCTAACCAATATTTGAGCAAAGACATCGTAGATAATTTTGAAATGTTCTCACAGAGGCGATGTCTCCAAGATGACTGCACAACGGGTGTGTGGTTGAGCGAGTGAGAGCGCCAGCGGCAGAGAGTGATGGTGGATGCAACTGGAGCAGAGGAAAGGGAAGTTGTCAGTCTAGCACTAAGTGTACAGTCTAGGTTACAGTTTGTTGGTGAATAGAGGCTGCAGCTTATGAAGACCAAAGTAAAGCATGTTATGAAGTGTGTTGTTTCCCAACTGGGGGGGCAAGTAATGGCAGTCTGCCCCCGATGTGAGAAACGACTTTGGTACTGGAGGAAAATGGTCAGGAAGCTGAGCAAAAACATGTAACAAGCATTTTTTTTTCCAGAGTTATTTAGAGACTTTAACAAGGTCTCATTCTCTCTTTTAGGCTTGATCAGTGTTTTATTTGGTTCTGACCAAAACGTGTTGTGTTCTTGTTTTCACTCTTCAAAAACACACTTGAGAAATAAACATGATTTCTAAAAACCAGTCCAAAACACAGATATGTGGGATATGTTTTGAATGCGCAGAAGGTTTTAAACATGAGCAGTCTTGTTGAAACACATATGAGCTATTCCAGGGGTTTATACCTGAATTAAAATGAATTAATTGATCATTGATGTGAATAGGAGCCACATGCACAGAAGTTACTTCTCCAAACATACGACACAAAATAGGACAGAAGAGTAAATCATGCCTACATGTGACTTATCAGTGGTAATATTAAATGATATATGTTGAACTACAGGAGATAAAATATTTGAAAGCAGTATAGTCCGAGAGCTATACTGCATTATACTCCATTAGATCTCCATATTTCAAAGGTGCAACAACTTTGCGTTAACACATTTCCATCATAAATTGATGCAGAAAACCAAACATTTCCCCCAGACCTCCCACATAATGTGTCCCCATCAGTGTTGAAGCAAAACCTTGATCGATGCAGTGTTGTATTGGTAATGTTAATTTCAGTAAACAATCTGAATACTTCTTCCACCACTGTAAGAAAGAGAGGGAGGAAAAGTAGTGGAGAAAGCAAGGAAGAAGGGAAAAGGTTTATAAGACGGCAGGTAAACCGAAGGAGAATAAGCTCCTATCAGTTTTTTTTACTGGCACACCTCCCGTTCACACAACACACAACTCACCCTGAGGCGACTGGAGAATTATGACTGAAGGACTGACCTGTCATTATGTTATTATCCTCTCTATCGCCTGGGGCTTTGACATGTGTATGGTCACACACACACACACACACACACATCCAGACTCATGAACAAATGCACATAAGCCCCCCACATACCCACCCTGATTTACAATTGAGCATGTGGAGGGAATTCCCTGCTCAGACCTGCAGCAAGTCAGAGAGATGATCAGAAATCGAGGGAGTGCAGAATGGTATGTGCTCATTCAATCAATCAATCAATCAATCAATCAAATTTATTTATATAGCCCTTTCCAACAGCCCAAAAGGGTGACCAATGTGCTTCACTCACTTCATTCAGCGCATGAATCTAATAGCAAAGTGAACAAACATACTAACTATTGCATCTTGAAAGCAGAAAAAGCTGACATGACAGTAGTGGAGGATGCGTAAGTCAGTGCAGTGTGTCAACAGTGTGGCTGTTGCCTGCCAGGTCACTACAAGAGACTGGGTGAGAGGTTAGAGAGGCGCTGACATCTGCTGTGAGAAAATTATGAATGAAAGTATAGTTTACAAAGGGGTCACGCAAACATTCTTTGCATAGACATGCGTTAATCAAAGGACTGCAAGCACAACAGCTGTTGACTCTGAGATTCATCCACAACAGAGATCTGTTGGCTGGGTTTTTATGTTTAAAGCTGGAGACTCGCACTGTATGGAATCCAATTCACAATGTCCCCACTCCTAAAGCGCTTCCACTCCCTGAACACTTTAGATTGCCTAATGCACCTTCACCTGAAGTCACATGCCACACACACATACACACACACACACACAACATGCAATAACCTGCCCTGACAGACCTGTTAAGAAGGAATGAACGTTCCTTAGAAGAGAAAGAACGCATTCTCTATGCAAAACTGGCAGCCTCTCGGCCTACATGCAAATCAAGTGTCACAGACCGAAGATATGAGGTTTAAAGACTGACTAACCTGACTTCACCATTGACTCATTTATCTTTAAAGATGCACTAATCAATAGTTGTGTAGTAACAGCTGATCAGATTACAATATATAATGAAAAAGGTGCCACTGGTAGTGATGAATCTACAGAGATTTATTTCTCTGCTCTCTGCACTTTCCCAAACTTTATGTAGTTATTTACGTTAGAAAGTTTTAGGTAAAAGAGTCTGATATATATTCTGCACTTGTTTACGCCTCATTTTCACATTCAGAATATTGATCCCAGAATAGGTTTATTCTTATGTATTGAAGGAAGTATTAGATTTAGGGGGGCAGCACAGATGAAGCAACCAAGAAAATCATAAATATGACTCAGAAATTCAGAGATAAAAGCTGTTGGCTCTATCTTTAATACACAGCTAAAAAGAAAAACTGTGTACGTCATTATCTGGACTATTTCTGCCACTAACGTGGGCTTGGATGTCCAATAATGTTTGATTTAGTGAGAGCAAGTAAGCCCAGCATTGTTTTAGGCTGTAATGCAAAAGGAATGTAACAAGTATTGCAACTATTTGCAAAGAATTGTGTGATAAAAGAAACTGAACGCAGGCTAAGAATGTCTGTCAGAGTACATCAATATATTTTAATGAGAAACACTACTGTATCAAAGCCAGGTGATCCCCACATTCCCCGTACAGCACCCCCTCCGCCTCACCTCGCTGCACTGGAGCGCTGCACAAGGAGTGGAAAATACAGTCACCTAAAAATACACTCCGCATAAACAACACACTTACAAAGCGCATGGGTACACACACACCCTCACACACACACAGGCCAAGTGTCTTTAATATTAGAAAGCACAAGGCTGACACCTGAGACACTCAGCTCAGCGGTGTCACCCTCCTCAACCCCCTCCTCCCTGAATTAGTCCAGCCATGTCCAGTGTGTCCCTGACAGTACAATCTGATCTGCTCAAGCTGGGGCAGGCTGGCAGTGAGAGTGAGGTGGGGGCACATGCTAATGACTTCACAGCCCAGTTGGCCCTGCATGCTTGTTCCAGTCACACGGGGCATCACCAGGCCTGACGTGGCCTCACTGCTGATGGCAGGGGATGTGTGTGAAAAGGTCACAGCGTGGCCTCCATACTGGGATTCTCCATATCACAAACCCCCCGAACACACACACTCACACACACTCACACACACACACACACACACACACACTTGTGTGACTTTTGTATCTTATTTTTCTTCCACATAATGTTCAGTGTGGGATATAATTTAATTGCTGTGTGCCTGTGTTTTGTTCGTATTTTAACTGACTCCTCGACCTGTGCAACAGAATTGTGTTTGGTTTCCTCTCCTGCTCCTTCAAAGTTTTCTATTCAGCTCTCATCTTTGTCTATAGTTGAGCCTCCACATTGTTCCATTCTTTTAAATTTTGTTGCGTATATCACTATAGACCTCTTCAATTTCTTTTGATTTTCTCCCACCATCGGTCGTCTCCACTTGTTTCCATCTTCCTGTAGTTATTCATATCTCTCTCCAGCACCTTGTGTTCTTCTTCTCTTTGTTTTACCACTTGCTTATGCTCAAACTCTCTTTCAACTCTCTTTATATTTGTTTTCTTTCCTTTGTGCTTTTATATCCCTCTTCAAGCTCTCAATTTCCACTTCTGTTTGAATTTTCTTACTATTTTTAAACAACTTCTTGTCAAATTTGTCAGTTTTCTTGTCTTTACATTTTTTCTTTTCTTTTCTCTCTTTATGTCTTTTGTTTTCTGATGTATTTGTTACAGCTGAACATGTTACACAAAGGTTTTATGTATTTGTTGAGAAATATTTTACTTTATTGTAATTCCTCAATATGTTCTCATGGATTAAAATACATAACAATTAAATGTAGGCGTCCAAATAATACTTTGCATGTTTGCATACCTTTCAAGCAATAAATCAGTAAACCTTTTAGGTTTAAACTGATGAAATGTCGTGTTTTTGTGAGAGCTGCGAACATAATTTTGCATCGAGATGGTGCAATAGTGCTATAGTATGTGACGTTTGCTCTGTGTATTCAATATCCAGATTGAGAATACTTCAGCAGCTGTTTACACTCACACTACAGTTGCTGAGGGAATTTTAAATTAAACCTATAATAACTGACCACGGAAACAAGTTGTGAACACAGCACTGACATATCATCACCTTTTAAGTTGACATAGTGAGCTTAGCAGTTTATTTACACATCCAGTCATCACAAAGTAACAGCGAATTCATTAGGAATTATGTTTGTGTCCAATATTCACTCTCCTTGTAGCTCTGTTGGTCTCCACCAACTCTTGAGGGAAATGTCCTGCTCTCTAGCTGCTAAATGCTCACCATAATGTTCAGCAACAAGTCGCTAACTGCATCTGTCTATCGGTTGGGGCTGAGCAGGTAAAAACAGTGGGCCAGACGACCAAACAATGAGCCGAAACTCACCATAAAGCTCCCAGGCTTTCAAGCTTGCAGGCCCTCAAGCTTTCAGGCGATAGTTGTCTATAGTGAGCACAGGCAGCCCCATACATATGATCACATTGTTATTGTAAAATACTGATTTTAGCTGTTTTAACTGGATGGGGAGGTCATACAGTTAGATTTTGGATGCATGTTTTTTTTTAATTACCACAATTAACAAGTACAGCTCTAATGGAACACACATGGGACAGATGCAGCAGTACTTCATAGAAATTTAAGCAGTTATTATCACTTCTATTTCCTATAACAGTTACACCACTTTGCAAGGTGAATGGACCTCACACTGTTCATCTTCATCATGCATTAAGCACGAGGTGAGTGTGTGTCACTCAGAGGATTAGAGGGAGGGAGATGAGGTACTGATGGATGCAGACTCAGCCTTGGCTTCGACTCTGACTCTCTTATTTCTCTCTGAAGGAGGGTCCAAGTCCAGAAAGATCAGTGAGCCTCCAGCTGGCACAAACACTCTCACACTCTCTCTCTCACACACACACACACACACTCCCTGTGACCCTCCTGACCCACATACAGTTCATATAACAGCGACCATGTGGTCTGGATGGGAGAATATGGAGTCTGATCATTTTACAGTGAACAAGCTCTCACCTCTCAGCAGACCAGCCTGTGCTACTGATCACTGGCCATTAACAGAGTGTTGCACCAATTGGCTACTATGCTACTGACTAATGACTGGTCTTATGACTACAGTGAGTGGACCAACATGAACACATATTAACAGAGAATGTAAATAATTCAGAATATGCTTAACACCCTCCTTCAATGCTCTGATGCATAGAGGTGGACTTCCACAGTAAAACTAAGCAGATTTATCTAATTAATCTACTTAGGTAGCTGGTTTAAATAATAATGGTGGTGATGACCCACCCTGATGAAGGCAAGATAGCTGAAAACATTTGGTGAATAAAGCCTGGTGTGCTGGAGAAGAGCTGTGCTACTTGTTTTAATTTTGATGAATACTAATAATATAAACATAGATTTATTTATAGAGTACTTGTTAAGCAAGTGACACAAGGTGCTTTCCAGAGTGAGGCAGCTAAAACCAATTATGGGACACAAAATCACAAAAAAACAGGAAACAAGTGTACAACTTGCAACTAGCTGTAAAGAATCCTCATTAAAATTCACAATGAAAAACTAAATCTCACTGTACATAAATACGGAAATGAATCATTTTGCAATAAAAGGTAGCAAAAGTATGAATTGTTATGATGCAAATGTAACGGTTTTATGCAACTTTTTACTTTTACAAGTAAAAATATCATAAAAGTAAAAGTATTACATACAAACTACATCTGTCTGATTGCTGTAGACACTTTGCTCTTGTAGGTAACAATAGCCCAGGATACAATTAAGTCATGAAATATGATGCAATTGAGCTTCCCAAAAGTACGAAAATAATAACAATTGTGGTACAGATATGGATGTATTTCCTTGGTCTACTGACTACAGAGTGAAAGTCTCCCGAGGTGAACGTGTATTGAACACATGATCTGGATTGAACTTATGTGTGCTGTGTACATATTGGACTGTGTGTATTATTTGTTGAGAACTCTGATGGCCTACAGAAAAAAGCTGTTCCTCAGTCTGCTGGTGCATGTTTTGAGAGTCCTGTATCTCCTCCCTGAGGGCGCCAGTGAGAGCAGGCTCTTGTTTAGATGTGTTGGGTCCTTAATGACCCTCAGGGACGTCTTGGGGCACTGCTGGGCGTACAGTCCACGTGTTATCTATAACACTCTGAAAGCGACCATTCCTTACACTAAGTAAGACAGTACATTTTGCTGCGATGAGTATTTTTTAAATTCTATATTTTTTTCAAAATGCATGTATTGTTTCATTATTACTTTTAATCATATTCCAACATTACCAATACCAGTACTTAAATATTTCACCATATATTGTTACACAGATCTCTGTAAATGAAATTAGCTTGTTGAGAGACCTGTATGCAGCTTTGATACCAATTCGCTGTGTCGATCCTGTCGCAGGTGTCCCTACATCCTCCTAACCAGCCCTCTTTTTTTGGGGACGTCCCTCAGGACTCACTTGGTCAGTGAGCGTGGATCGATTCCACCAGCCTGTCCATTCATTCCACGCTTTACCAACCGTGTGATCTGCTCAAAAATACACACACATACCTGACATATGTGCGTGCATGAGTGGGCACTCGCACTCCTCTAAAGAAGGAATGTTCTGCACAGTCTTTGAAAAGAAAAGAAGAGTTTCAAATGATAAGCCCTCTGTTGCACCTGATATCTCTGTTTACCTGCAGGGTGGAACATCTCTAGGCATAAACATGTGTGTGATGGGTGAGTGAGAGAGAGAGAGAGAGGGGGAGATTCTGAGTTAAACTGTTTTTTCTTTCCTTCATGCTAAACTACAGAGCAGCATGTGTTATGTAGAACAAAAAATACATGTGACCTATTTACAGGTCTCTTCGTGTGTGTGTGTGTGTGTGTGTGTGTGTGTGTGTGCGCGAGCTCACCTCTCTCTATGTGAGGGACCATCCCTTGTAAAAGTGTGTGGTTTCCTCACAGGATACAGGTTTCTGGTGAAAACGACACAGAGAGGAAGCGCTCTAAAGAAAGCTTCTCTTCATTTCTTTCTCTCTCCTCCCATCTCTCACTCCTCTCTTTCTTTCCACGAGACAAACGTTGTTTCACATGTGGGTGTTCAGGATAATTCGTGTAGAATACGTTAATAAAATGTCTCTTGATGCATCTTGAGACACCTTTTTATTTGTTTTACTAGAACAAATCATTCAATTGTAAATTCCAGTTTGGATGCATTATTTGATGTTATTGATCTTCGACTGCTGTTTTGTGTGCTAACCATGAATGAAAGCCATGCTTCCTCTATATCAATCTGTTAAGTGCATGACTTCTGAAGAATTAAAGGAAACATACACCTAATTTCGTGAGTTGCACCAATGAAAGAATAAGAGAGTTGCTCAGTTACTCCAACTTAATTATTGATATCAACTTCTAAAGATCAGTATTTTGGCTTTAGGATAAAATCCAGGAGTTACCTGAGTAACATTTATACTAGGACAGGTGTGTCAGATCAGAGCCCTCAAATTTTTAAATAAGTGGAAAGTTTTTTTTGTTGCAGGCCTAACAAGCCCAAACTGGAGAAACTGAATAAAAATCAAAACAGGAAAGGTTTTACATACTGAGTGATTTAAGTACATTATTGATGTGTCTCTCTGTCCAAAACACAAAGTCTAAGGACTCTGGTCCCAGCATTAAGGAAATAAAAGACACCCCTTGATGAAGCACTGAGTTGACTTGTATAGACGGCGTCAAGAGGAGTTTGGAACTACAGGTTGCTGCCGTGCGGACGTTTGCAGAGCTCCACATTCTGCCTCGGCCTGTTTGACTCCTCCACACTGAGGGACAGCCTCGCCAAAGCTCCTTCATATTTAATTGTAATGTTGAATTATTCTGGCTGACTGCTGTGTTGTGCCACCATGAATTGGGCCGTGGAGTTTGTGAGTGTGTCTCAGTGTGTGTGTGTGTGTGTGTGTGGACAGGGACGAGAGTGATGTGGCAGGAGTGCCTGAGTTTGCCACGAACACTGGAAGCCTGTGGGAAAGCAGAGCCATAGCAACAGAATGAATTAATGAACAGGATCCGAACACGACTTTAACATAAGGTACACACTCAGACACACACACACACACACACACAGTTACACACACAGATGCATAAGCACAAGCCATGGCGGCTGGAAGTTTCATATACAACACAGATCACCTGGTGATGCAGGTTAGGCCAGAACTAACCTGTACTTTTACTACAGAACTACAAAACACCCAGCCGGCAGCTCACAGCAGCGTTCATTATGCTGGGCTTCATGTTATGAATCCTTCTGAAGGTTTTACACTGTTTCAGTTCGGTTATAGTGACTTTCATCTGAAAAGAATTCAGCTAACTCTAAAATGCCTGGTTATGGAGCACAACAAACAGATTGGTTATGTTGTGGAAGCTAATTGTGGCTAACTAAATAAAACAGTTTCATTATAATGACTTGACAAGGTAAAAAAAAAAAATCACCACATAGAGCATGTGTTCATGCCCCTCCCTCACAGAGGACAGTTTTATCTTCATATCCTCCAAACCAGTGACATTCAGAAAATAGTCTGCAGCGCCCCCCTCAGGAGAAGTCAGGAAAATACCTGGGCAACAGAAACACATTTGGGGTCTTTCACGGATTTTACAGGAAAACTTGTTCTCACATGCACATAGTATTCCTGGGATTATGCAAATCAGCCTTTACTTAACAAAAACGCAATTTATAAACTTATGTTTTACCTAAAAACTGCAATTTTTTGTTGTTTGTTTTGAAGAAGATTTTAAGAACTTCTTGATTTGATGTTTCTAAAAAAAATGATTTAGCCATAACATTATTGTGCTTTGGACATATGCAGGTATATGCTTTAAAAACATCAGCTATATGAACCATTCAGTATTTAACATACAGACATACACCATACACTTTCTCTCTGTATTTTTATGCCTTCTGGTGTTACTCTGACACGATGGAGACTTTTCAAAAACGAATTTTGCCTGACTGCAGTTATTAAGAGCGGCAGGAAAAAGCTTCAATATGGGTGGCAATAACAAACCCTGGGGCAGCTCATGTAGTAGGCTGGTGCCTCTGAACCCCTATAGAGGTATGCATACTGAAAAGTTAATACTTTCATCTAGTTGAACAGTTTAAAGCAGCTGGTATACATATGTATAGACAAGTCTGGGCTTTTCTGCTCATGTAGAGCATCAGATAGATGTGCTGTGTAATCGTGTTCAGGCCAACATACAGGTCCATAGGATGATTAGTTTAAACACTTAAGTTTGATTAAACAAGTTTACATGCAGTTTTAGGTGCCATTTAAGGCTGAACAAATTTAAAAGACCAGTGAAGGATTACAGAGTAAATCATACTCAGTCAAATAACTTGCAAGTGGCTGGAATTTGCTTAATCAAGCATTGGGTGAACTGTCAGTCACACTGAAACATGACACTTCACATTTCCTTTCTAATATTCCTGGTTTGCCTGAAAGCACAACCATCCAGAATGCAATTTTTTGTTGAAAAAGTTTTGTGAATGCCTTTAGGCAACATGTACAGCTTTCAATCACCTGGCAGCAGTTACAGAAGGTTCAAAGTGAGAAAAACTGTCTCACTTGTCACTGAAAATGAGGTTTCATAGCAGATAAAAACATTTTCTCATTAAACAAACTGATTTACCTTGAAATCTTTTAAACACAAAAATAGGATTATTTCAGAATTACAAAATAAGGGTACATTTCAACACAAGAATTGATTTTTTTTTTATTGTACAATATTACAATCACATTTGTACAAATGCTGTTAACAAAAAAAATGCAATTCAGGCTACATGAAGAAATGTTTGCTGGAGCCCGAAAACAACAATGTCCTTGAGCACTGCACTAAACCTTCATGCAAGAGCTGCTTGGAGGGAGGACCACTTACACACACAGACATCACATCTGACATGGGCTAGCATGGCGACCTCCTGCCCACCCCATCAGATCTTAAAAACAAGGTGAGATGAGCAAACGCAACAAGGTGGACGCCAACGTCAGTGCAGACGAAGATCATGTAATGAAACTGTTATATAAAAATCCAGTTTGTGGGACTGTTTGTTGTAGCGTTAGTGGAGAAGGGAATCGAGGGAACAGGTTGTTGTTCATTTGTTTGTTGTTTGGTCCAGGTCCAATGTGTTAAGAAGCCGAGGCGCAGGGTCAGAGGTCATCAGGTGAGGTTTAAGAGCGGGTGTACTTCCCCCAGATGTGCAGCATGAAGACTGAAGCGATGAAGAGCAGACTCATCACCAGCACTGGCACTGGGCCGCTGTAACAAAGACAAACTGATAAACACACAAACACACACCTACACACACTTTGCCGAGACCCCAACCAGAGTGAGAGTCTTAGTGGAGTGGCTGATTTTATTGATGAGCTTCGGAAACAAGGAAGGGCGCTCATCGCTGAAGGAGGGACTGAGTCGGGGTGGGGTGGGGTGGAGTGGTGCATCACTAAGTAGCAGCATTGCCATGCCAACCATCTCCTCAGCGGCTCCCTCCTCCCCCGTCAGAAGGCTGTAATTGAGTTGACCTTTCAGAGTGGATCCTTTAATGAAGCTTTGACGCCCGCGTCTAACGCAGGAACAAACATGCACTCGATATACAGCACTGTATGGCGAGTCTGCCCTCATTCGACTGCTGGGGAGACACACTCAATAACCACCACAGCACCATCGATCAACCGCGGCCAACTATGGCCAGGAGACAGGACGCCTTCTGATATTAGGGACGAGCATGCAGCAGAATACAAGTTTATGAAGTTGAGTTTTCCCCAAATGTGAGCTTTTCTAGCACACGTAGTCGTGTGTGTGTGTATACAGACATACACACAATTATATCCACCGCTCAGAGATGATTTATTTTACCACAGAGGCACGTCTGCCCAATTTCCTGTCATTAAACACTCCTCCCATTCTACGTGACACTAATGATAGCAAGTGTCGGAAGTCCTGAGAGTTAGTTTGTGTTTGTGAGTGGATAAAAGTTACAAATGTCAGCGGCTAAATTTTTTTGCAAGTGTGTGTTCCGGAGTGTGTCTGCTTTTATGAACTGCGCTTACACTTTGAGGCCTGGCGAGTCTTCTGTGTAGAAGCGCCACATGCCACCGGTGCCTGCCGATCCTGTGGTCCTGCCACCGCTGCGTGTACCGCTGCTGGTAGCTTTCCTGTAAAATACACACACAGCAAGTCACGCTCAGTTCAACATTGCCATGTGTTTCAGTGAGTCTCTCATTGTTTGAGCAACTTTCCTGACACAGGGAACATGACACAATTTTGGTAAAATCTAATAACATTTACTCATCCAGCTGTTTTTAACAACCTTTAACAACAAGCTAATAAAAGAAAAAAAAAATCTTTGCCATTACACACTGTGTTCAGAATGTAACTACCTACAGTAGGTGATGAAAGAACGGAGTGATTCATGGCTGCTTCCCTCATGTGACGAGATTAAACTGAGGTTAATGAGGTAATGAAGAGGGTGATAATAATGGGTAATAATGAGAGCACCAACACAGACGCTGTGATTACACACTGATTAAGCCCACAGCACAACATCTATCTGCCGCTCTAATCTATGGTGGGCACACAAAACATACAGGGGGGGCTATCTGAAAATCATTAGTCACTCTTTACAGTACGATGACATTAGCCGGCAGAATCAGTGCTGGGGGTATGTGGAGAATAATTATGGGGTGTGTGTATGTGTGTAGGATGAGATGATCGTAGTCTTCAATGTCAACTTTTTCACGGAGCTGGCCAACAAATCAAAGGAAAGACAAAGTGTCTTAGAAAGTGTCTTGGTTTACAATACAAACCACAAATAGACTCAACAGCTTCAGTGTTTTTTGGCATGAGGTTCTTTATGTCTCTGAAATCTACTGGAGTGATCAACCGTGGTGGTGTTCTTCACATAGGTGTTTAACTGGGTTAAAGTCCGGTTATAATCTACATGGATGAATTCATTATGTCACTGCACCCATTCATGCAGATCATTCCTTTAATTTGTCACACATCTGAATGCATTTATGGAAAGTGTACACTGCTAGACAGCTGTGTGAACTTTGAGACAAACTTCAGACAAAGAGTGGAGGTAAAAGTTTGATAGACTAGATTATGTGTGTACCTTTGTCTGACTGTGGAGCCTGCTGCACGGGGAGCCACTGTCTTGCTGGGGGAGCGGCTAGATGCCCCAACATTAGTTGCACTTGCTGCTGGTCCAGGCTGAGGGGAAAACAGCACAGTGAATAATAACACATGAGTAAGATTCAGCTCCATGATACTCTCTTTGACCATCTGTCCAACCTCACAGACACTTACATAAATACATATTTAAGAGCTATAACCAAGCTACAACATTCAGATGAAGAGATTTAACAATGAATAACCAACTTCCATTAGATCCTGAACTGTACAGTGAGTTTGTGTCATAGACTAATAGTAGGGGCCTTGGCCACTGGTTCTCACTGCTCAGCTACTAACAATACTGATCACATGCAGAGCCTCAACATAAAGCGTTCACATACATATAAAATTAATAATCTATAATTAATTAATTAATTCAGTGCTGTACCAGCTTTAAACTTATGTTTTGGGGCCGTTTGAGTAGCTTAAAAACAGCCACGTCCACAAACGATGAGCTAACGTTAGCGTGCTAGCTAACAGAGAGGAAAACGTTAAATGAATGTAGTGGAGCTGGTTAGCTGCCACAGCATTCACAGGTTCAGACAGAGCCGAGAATCTTACCATTTTGTTTTATTTATACCGATGCGAGCTGAAGCCCTGAGCCCCTCTTCCAGCTGATATCCACGTCAAATGAACAGCACACTGTCGGCGTATGAAATTGTCAAAACTTGAGAAGAGATCCCACGAAGCTGACGCTGGTCTAAAAAGGACACGACTGCAAAACAGAAGACCAGCGCAGGAGACCGAGCACATGCCTGACCGGCTGATCGCGCTCACCACAAAAATAATAAATCAAACATGAATTTAGGAACTTGCTTCTGCACTATTTTGATAAACCTCATTTTCAAAAGACACTTTCATTTTTAATGTATTGAATTTGTATGTGTACATAGACTTTAATACAAAGGCAAATAAAAGGGCCGACCTAAGTCTGAGGGAGACGTGTCTCACAGGAAGCGCCTCCGTTACGTCCAGGAAACAGACGCCATTGTGGTTCAATCAGGAAGCGCAATTAAGTTGATGTCAACGGTTAGTTTGAGCCAACATGGCGTCCAAACGGCACGGTTTCATGACAGTTCTCAATGCTCAGGTATCTAGGCGAGTATAATCACAGGTTTCCAACTTGGACAAGCTATTCAAGAGATCCAAAGGTAAACATATCTGCATTGTAATTAAACTGTACGAAGAAGCAGCGTTGGCTGTGATCGTTAGCTATCTAAATTGGGTTATAATTTTATTAGCTACACATGCTAGTATCCACAATTTTATCGCAGTAGCTAAAGACACACCTTTTCTACAGCTAACAGCGACCAGAGTCAGAAGTGTTTATGTTCTTGCTATCAGTTTTACATCCGCAAGTCCAGTGGCAGCTAGAGGTTTCCCTCATAGTAGATGAGTATTTGGGAACATTGTTACAGATTTAGCAGTTTGCAGTAAATGCAGGCGCATTTTCTGTTTAACAGTCATGACATAAAGTGCTTCAAGGGGTAAAAGGTTTGAGTTAACTTCTGTTAATGAACCACAAGTTTGTTAACAATGCAGCTCTGAAGGGTTTCTCTCACTGGCAGAGTGGATCCATAAATCTCGTCTTTTGGAGAGAGTTGTTTGAGTTTATCTGTCACCCTACATGATACAGACATGTACAATTTTTTTTTAAATGTCAAACCGTGGCCGCAAACCCATGTTGTGTTTTGAGAAGATATACTCCAGATTCAGTTGAACATTATTCATTCTTGTGCGCAGGATGGTGCGAGTGGTGTTTCTCCATCCAGACCTTGGTATTGGTGGAGCAGAGCGACTGGTGGTCGATGCTGCTGTTGCTCTGAAGTCTCAGGGATGCAGCGTTCAGATATGGACGGCTCACTATGACCCCACACACTGCTTCTCTGAGACCCTGGACCCAGAACTGCCTGTGGTAAATTAACACACACCTCACTACTTAATATCACCTCTCAAAGACTCAAAACAAACTAATACAGTAGATGTTGAATACATAATCTATGATGATTTAAAGACATACACACATATATGATTTCACTTCTTCTGTTTCTCTTGTCACAGGTATGTGTTGGTGACTGGCTGCCCACCAGCGTGTTTGGTTACCTGCATGCTCTGTGTGCTTACCTGAGGATGATCTATGTGGCCCTCTACTTGGTCTTCCTCAGTGGGGTGGAGTACGACGTCGTCTTCTGCGATCAAGTGAGTTGTGTCACACAGGAACTAACTGCCTGTTTGGTCGTCACTCATTTGAGTTCCTCTGAGCCGTCTGCGTTTCTGTCATACCCTTTAACCATATCATGCCGTGAAATTGACACTCCTTTGGCTTATTTTCTTTTAAGTTTTGTATTAACACAGTATATGATTCACATGTAGCGTTCAATGATATTACAGAATGTTCAGCTATGTTATATTTTTCTGTATTCAGTGTTGAGTTATACATTCTGTCCTCTGAAGACATGTACATTTTTGTTCACACCCCTTTAATTCCTCTCCAGGTGTCGGCGTGCATCCCGGTGCTGCGACTGTCCCGTCACAAGAAGAAGGTTTTGTTTTACTGTCACTTCCCAGATCAGCTGCTGACCCAGAGGAAGTCCGCCCTGAAGAGGCTTTACCGTGCTCCCATCGACTGGCTGGAAGAACGCACCACTGGCATGGCTGATATGGTACGTGTCGTCTGACGGTGTGACAGCTGTATTCTTCTACTTGTTGTGATGGTCTGATTGCAGGACTGTGTCACTGTTGCCATTTATATACAGCATGGTGGTGAAACATGCTCAGCCAGCATTGTAAGCATAGCATAAAAATGCCAGACATGAGTTAGATCAACTTTGAAATAAATCATAATTAAAAAGCCATGAGAGGTAAAAGAGTTAAAAGGTAAATACACAGTCCCACAGCAAACCGCTGGTGATGTTGACAGATAGACCTAAAACATGATCAGGTCACTGGGTAGATCACCTGCTGTCATCTATACAACAGTGATGTTAGACTTCTTGACTCGCTAATACACATTATCAAATTATCTGTTTGCTAACATAGCTTATGACATATGTCATACATATGACAAAGAAGAAAAAGGGACAGAACTACCGTACCTACACACTGATGTCCCTTTGCTATATAAACAATCTCTTCAATCAGGCTGAGATGGACACCTATCAATAAATACACACAATATATATATAAAAAAAAAACTATAACATGATTGAGGTACATGTTGCCTTAAAAAAATGTATTTAATAATTTTTATGGCTCAGTGGTTGTTTGACAGTTTCCTGTTTAGTCCACCTCCAATGCAACATTGAGTTGTTCCTCCGAAATACATTCTCTTGTCAGAAGTATGATGTGTGCCTAAAAACATATTAGATTTCAATTACACACTAATTAAATGCTGCTTTGTTAAAAAAGAATTAGCTCACAATTATTTTTTATCTCACCCAGATATCACCCGGGTTAAAAGTGTCTCTTCCTGACTGAGTTTGGCTCTTGATAAAAACAAAAACGACAAATCAAAAAAAGCTTGAATAAACCAAAGTGATTATTTAAAATGTGATACAGCCTCATTTCCGCAGGCAACATGTCGTAAAAGCTCAGGGCCCTGATAGAAAGTAAAATGACATTTCGATTTTAGTCTAGACTTTAGGATAACCAAAGACTGCAGGCTGTCATGCAACTCACAGGGAATTAAAACGTGTGTGATACATGTGAGGTCCTTATAAACTAATCTCTCTGTACCTCCTCTTAGATTCTGGTAAACAGCCAGTTCACCGCAGGCGTCTTCAGGGAGACCTTTCTTGGACTAAGAGGAGTCCAGACAGACGTCCTCTATCCCTCCCTCAACACGCGCACCTTTGACCAGCCGTCCACTGAAGAACAACGCCTGGAGGGGCTGCTCCCTGAGGGGACCTCCTGCCTGTTTCTCTCTCTGAACAGATACGAGAGAAAGAAGAATCTGGGGCTGGCTCTGGAGGCGCTTGCAGCCCTGAGGAGCAGCCTTCCTCCAGGCCAGAGAGCAGGCATTCACCTGGTGGTGGCGGGGGGCTACGATGACCGAGTTACTGAGAATGTTCAACATTATACTGAACTGAAAGAGCTGGCAGCGCAGCTCCTCTTGGAGGACTGTGTCATTTTCCTGCGCTCCCCCTCTGATTCACTGAAGGTGGCGCTGCTGCAGGGCAGCACAGTCGTGCTCTACACCCCGAGCAGAGAGCATTTTGGGATAGTTCCCGTAGAGGCCATGTACTGCTGCTGCCCTGTTATCGCAGTGAACTCTGGGGGCCCCCTGGAGAGTGTGGCAGACGGGGAGACGGGCTTCCTGTGTGAGCCCACGGCAGAGGCCTTCTCTCAGGCCATGCTGAGGCTTGTGAGGGAGCCACAGCTCCGCAGGGACATGGGGCAAGCTGGGAGGAGGAGGGTGCAAGATAAATTCTCTCTCCAGGCCTTCTCAGACCAGCTGTATGGGTACATTGTCAGGCTGAGCCAGTGATGTGAAAGCTGGAGCAGAGGCATGAGACAGGCAGTGTAACTGAGGAAAAATGGTTCTTTACGGAAATGTGAATTGTCTGTGGACGACTGCGTCTGCAGAGAGTTGGAGATTCTTCTAACAGAGAATGTTTGTGTGTGTGTGTGTGTGTGTGTGTGTGTGTGTGCGTGCAGGGAGGCAGTGGGCAGTATTATGAGGACTTAGAGGACAATCAATCAGCATTCCCCTGGAGGGGTTGCTGAGAGGGGAAAAAAGGATGGAATCTCTATACCAATTAAGAAAAGAGTAACGAGTTTACCTACCCTATCTCTGGAAAAATTCCACGCCTGCAAGTGTGCACGTGGGTGTGTGTGTAATATTACATGTGTAGCAGCGGAGCAACCACGGGCCTAACAAATGAGTGCACCAAAAGGATTGATTGTTAGAGTGAAATGTTTTGCACTGTGTATGTTTTTCTTTCTTGCTTTTCTAGAGTAGTCTTTGTCTTTGTGTGTTTGCAAGATGAAGAAGAATGTAGTTACCACTATACAGCATCAGGCAGTGCGCAGTCCCAGATCGATAAACGGGATGCTTTCCACTACTTCCTGTCCGCACAGAGCTTTGTTCCCCTCCTTACATTCAGAAGATGCTGGCCTGTCCATGACTCCTGCTGCTACGCAGAGGTTATTAGCAGATGATAGAGAGTGTTTGGCTTTATTAGAGGTCTGGCTGATGGGCAGTGTGTCTTTGTCTGGGTCATTATCAACTAGGAGAATAGCAGAAGGTCATTGTGTCTGCGTGCTGTCCTCCTCAGCCCTCCCACTGTATAGAAATGCTCTTATTGACATTCCTGAAGTCTTAATAAACAAGAGGACACATAGTTTCCCAACTCTTATGGGATTTGTTTTGTTCATAAGTGTTTTTGGCCTTTAATAGACTTTGCTAAGGATTTTGTGGGTGACAGTGGAGGCACAGAAACATTGTTAATGTGGTGCCCTGCTTTTTTTCTTTTCATTGAGCAGATTTGGTTGCGCCTCGAGTTGTTAAATCAAACATTCTGAGACAATGTAGCAGCAAGCGAGCTTTAATGTTGCCCATTAACAAAGTCAGTGTGACAGATGTACATAAGAGGCACCAAAGAGGATCTTAAGTTTCTGTCTCCATTTGTTGTTGCATTATCATGTGCAGAGTTTGAGTTGTGTTCACATGCCCTTCATTTTTTTTCTGAAAGGGAATCTGAAAAAGAGTAAATAGAAAATTGGAACATTAAATTACAGACAGATTTGCTCTAGATGTAACATTTACCACATCACACATCCACTCTTTCACTCAGGTGTTGCTGAACCAACCTGGTTGCACACAGCGTGGCCGTATCGAACAAACGTGGCGAAATGCTCACTGTTGAAGTTAATCAGGTCATATTTGAACTCCTGGTGCAGAAAAGTCTCCCAGCGATTCTTCATCATCTCCTCTGGAGAAGGAACCAGGTTGTGCTTGTTGTTGTTGACCCTGATGCAAGTTCCTGGAGGCACTTTGATCTCCGTAATGTGCTGTGCGCAGATCCTGGTCTTCTTCAGGACACGATCACCCTTTGACTTTGGAACCAGCAGTTGAAGGAAGCTGCGGCAGGCTTTCTGTGTCATGTTTTCATCTTAGAGTTATGGGTAAGAAATTGTACAATTTCAGTAAAATAAACCTGGTACGCTTTAGTGTGCAGAACACTTTTGAAGGTATTTCTTGCTCTGTTTTGTTATTATTTCAAATAAAGTCTTACCTCCCACTCCAAAATGGATAACATGGCCCCCTCCGACATAAACACCCCAAAGAGACAGTCCTGACAATGGATGCACAAACTCAATCAAGTCTCCAATAATGGCTGTAGACACACTTTGATCAATCTAAAGAAAAAAAAAGAGTAAAGTTAGAGTAGCACACTTTATCCTCTATTATCCCCTTTGACTTCCGCACTGAATCCAAGTGACAAGAAATCAATATTTATAATGGAAATCTGGAAATTTGCAAGAGGATGGGCATAAAATGAGTTGATTGAATAAGTGAGACAGTACTCAGCAAACAAATATTAAGGGGATCTTAATGAAGTACTTAAGATAACTACACTCCATATGGAATAAAATATGCATCACTGCATTGTGTGGAAATCCTCATACCGAGAATCACACATTATTACACATTAAATCAGAGTAACCAGAGTTTTCTTAGCTCTTGTCCCCAAAATACCTTTACTCTTGAAAATGCAGCTGTTTATGCTACTTATTAAACTGGAAAACATAGTCAACAAACATGCACATACATTGACAGGACTGTAGGTACTACTGCATCAGCATATAAATGTGTGGCTGTATTAAGTTATTCTCACCCGTCGCCATGTCACTTGGGATAAAATACTGTTCCAGTTCCCCAGAAGCTCCATTGCTGTTGTGAGCCAAAGACAACAGACTGACTAAAGTGCATTTTCTAATTATTAGCTGTATTCAGATTATGTAACAGTTGAAACGCTTTCATTAATCGCAGATGGCCTCGACTGTGACTGTTTCAAGATGACAGGCAGCTTAATATGTTACCTATTAATCTAATATGTGCACCATTACATTATAAGGTTCAGGCAGACACTGTGAGAAGATCATTCAGAAGTAAATAACTCTGATGTTTGTTTCAGTTTGTTTAACGTGTTTGGTTAACCTGTGTTGAGATTTCAATTCCCACTTTTATTTTATTGATTCAAATATTTCTTCAGAGTCAATTTCAAAAGCTGAAATGCAAAGAAACCAGCAGCCTGACCGCTTGTTTTTCAAAACTGAAAATGATTTGTCCCTGTAGATCCAATTAGTGCAGGTGGCCTTGGCTTGATTTAAAACAGATATACTGAGGTGCATTTGGAATGTCTCAGTGGTGGACGTCAGTCGATTTTTGTTGTGTGATACTGACATTTTTGATGTATGCAAATAGAATTAGAGAATATGTTTGTGTATACATATATAGGCTATATTTAATTAATATTTTCTATTTAAAACTGCGACTGCTGATGGTTATTTGATCTGTCACTGCTTGGCAATTTAATAATAGACAGATTAATTACATTACACACATTAAATACACACATAAATGAATAAGATTCACAATGACACATTTTAAGGTCAGTTGTAGGATCTGTTTTGTTAGTTCATATAAAAACAAAACAAACACGACCATTCTTGAAACATAAAATAACGATGAAAACATAAAATGATTGTAAAACAGAATAAAGTACATATTTTTAATCACATATGAGTGTAACATCAGTAACAGGGAGCTCTGTGGTCCGCAGTTCATAGAGCTTTCAACTAGAGCCTTCGAGACCTGATGAAATTGTTGTTTTAAACTGAGGAGCTCAATATGTGTCATTCCCATGTTTAACTTTAAGTAATTTTAGATTACATGGCACATTATGGTTGACAAATATTACAGAGCTTTAGGCTTTTGAAACGCTTTTTGATAGACACAGACATAAATGGTATACATGTCTTAAAAGCTTTTTTAAAAGAAACCAAATTAAACAATTTTAAGAATTAAAAGTGGCTACTACTACTAAGGCAAGAATCAAAATGCAGCAGTGTGTGTGTGTGTGTGTGTGTGTGTGTGTTCCTGCAGTGTGTCCACATGCAGAGGTATTAAGAGTAGATGATGAGGAGGGCGTAGCTGCAGTGATTTAGGGGGCCCCGCTAGGCAAGATGATAAAAAGGCCCCGTGGAGCCTGTAAGGGAGGAACAAAAACACACCGCAGTAAACACCCATCAGTGTCCCACTTTACTGCCTGCACTGACAGATGAGTTCTCTTTTCTGTCTGTTTCTTCAGTGGCTTTACCTCAAAATAGTGAGAAAAGAATCAACGTCCCTTCCCTTCCTCCCACCCCTGCCTCCCCTCTCTCGGTGCCCTGTGGTGGCGTGGTTATTGAGATCACGGTGTGTCTGAGTGGCAGTGATAACCGGTACCCAGGTGCCACTGGCACATGGTGTTTAATTAATTAATGAGACCGCGGGGTTGGTTTTCTAATTCCACCTAGCCAGCACCGGGGTGCAGGCGAGATAGCTGTGAAATGTTTAGGTGTGTGTTTTCAGGCGAGGAAAAGGAGAGATGTATGTGGGAGTGTGTGCGTGTTATGGTTGTATATCTATTTTGTTGGCAGTTTGGGAGCTGGTCTCCTTGTTAGTGGAATATTAAGTATGTATGGAATATTTTTACTGTGACTTTTAATCACGCCTTGTGATTGGGAGTTAATCATTGGCTAAGTGAAGCTGATGACTAGAGAAACGCAGTTAGTGTTAATACATCAATCTGAACTCTCTCCGGCACACTAACCAGGTCATGGACTCACTGGATGGTGTTTAGAGCAGCGTATTGTGTGTGTGTTATGCAGATCTGAATATCATGAATTGGGGAATGTAGGGTTAACAAACAACAAAGTATTTGTTATTTTTCTTTGATTATTCAGGAGGATGTAATATATATATATATATATATATATATATATATATAAACTAAATGGAAATGAAAAAAATCCTCTCAAAACTTTCCCATTCCATTTAGTTTTATATGCTGGAGGACATATAAAAGGAACACAAGAACAAGAGAACACAAGAGAATGAAGGAAGGAAAGTCACTTGACTAAATACGAATCAAAATAACAATATCTATATCTACAATATGAGTTGTTGTGCAGCAGTAGTGCAAATTTTAAGGTCCCACAATCTGTATGTACACTGCAGGTAGATGTATGATTGTGTGTCCTTTAAACCTTTTTTCTCAAATAAAGATACAAAAATGGCATTTCTCTTGGATGCATTAAAAAGTGTTTTAATCACTGACCAATCCAACAAGAAGAGCATCCAAGAAAAAAAGAATCTGGACCTGTAAAATTATATATTCTTCAGTTTTCTGCGATGTTAGAAGACGCATCAGTGCGATATAAAACAGCCTTCCATCTTGCTATATTTGAAATAAATATTTTCACATGCACAAGAGACAGGAGGAGTTTTACTGGACGAATGTAGCGAGGAGAAAGAGCCTTCCTGGTCATGAATGATAGAATATGCTTAAACAATAGAAAATCTGCATTTGTATTCACAGCTCATCTTTAAGAGCTGTTTTACATGGTACATGTTAGCAAATTATGTGTTTCATTTTTTACTGCTTCCATAAACTATTCAAATATATTAGCTTACACCCCATAAATGTTAACACTGCACCACTCTTATACCCATACAGGCAAACAGTCTTAGGAGCAGATATCACAGAGGAAAGGAATGATTTACTAAAGCTACATAAAACTCTTCTCTCTGTGGGAGATCACAATAAAACTTCTATAATCTGTGATAGTGGAATATTATAGATAGCCTCTATAAAAATAGCTTTATGGCTCGGGAAAGAGAAGCATTACGACTCGCTCGTGTTGTGGTTTAAAACATCTTGTAGCTTAAAGATAAATTAGTCTATAGATTGCATATATCAGGCGTCATCTAATTCACTGTAGGTTTGTCCATAAAATGTGAGGAGTCCTGTTTCAGAAGTAAAGTTATGAGGAAAAATGCAGCAGCATTGATGGAGTGCAGTCAGATAAGAAACAGCACAAGATAACGCTGAGGAAAACAAAAGAGTGGTTGCACACTGTGTTCTTATACACTTATTGATAAGATTAAATAGTCATCAAAGTTTCTGCAAAGCAATAGTGTTCTTCCAGTGTCTAATTTAAACTAAGACTTCTCACACTCACATTTCCTGCTCTGTGAATATTAATCGATACTTTTACATGGTACCTGGTTGTCATTCTTCCACACCCCAACTCCAGGTACTTTACTGCTGATCTTGTTTACAACCAGAACATCTGGTTTATTAACCAAAGGGTTTCAGAGTACATCACAGTTATTATGGCACCACCATGGGATGTTTGTACACTCTCACAGTGTAAGACAGCCTGGTAGCGCTACAAATCTACTCCACAACTGGTATGAGATGCTACATGTTACTTACAGCACATAACTCCTCCTAAAACCATAGGTTAATCGTTTTGACATTTCTCATTATGTACAGGTTAAATAAACACTAGAATACAATAGAACATAGAACTACAATAGAACATATGAGGAGCTTGTAGATTTCTTATTTTAACTTTCGGTAGAGCCAGGTTAGCTTTCTCCATCTGCATCCACTAATTCACGCCAAGCTAGGCTCATTTAGCCTGCCTCCAGACCTCTGAATCCCTGCATGCATCTCAGATTAGCTTGGTGTGTGCCATTTCCTTTCAGACCATAACTACAAGTCAGAAAAAAAATTCACATGAGCCTCCTAGTTGTGTGCTGTGTTGGGCATATTGGAAATTCTTGACAGCAGACATCTAAAGAAATGGACAACAAAAGTAACACATTTGGCAGCACTGATGGGCAAATTTCATTGAGCAAAACTATCATTGAGGGTACATTTCTTTCTTCGTCATTTTTTAAAATGCATTTTGAGTATATATTATCTACTTTGATGTGTTGTAGCCTTAAGACAGCAGGCTAAAGTTAAGTAAAAGTGTTTTTCCGCATCAAACCTCTCGTCGTCCATCTGACCCTGGTTGATGTCTGGACTGGTGCCACTTATAATGATATAGTACTGATGTGGAATATGCGATTCAAATTCTACATGGGATGACTTATTTTGAAAACTGACTAGACTCTCTCTGCTGTTTCTTTGCCTGACTCTCTGCCAGCCTTATCTGTTCTGTACTGCTTGATGCGGCTAGGCCGTGGTGTCTGTCAAAAAATAGACCAGGCGTGTATCTTTAGCGGAGCAGAGAGCCGAGCTGCTTCTGGGACGTACCGTTCTGAAACGTACCGCGTAGCTTCTGGTGGGATATGAAGCATTAACTAAACTGGAAGCGATCAGTGCTGGCGGCACAGCTGTAACATAACGCAGAGGCTCCTGGTTGGATTTAGCTTTTAGTCATGGGTGGGGATATGATATATCATATGATATGATATATGTTCTACATTCTATTTTAGATTCCCAAATCTCAGCATCAGCTTCTCTGTAACATATTATTTCAGACTTTGAAGTGTAACGTCATTTCTAAGTGTGAGCCTCACTCCATCCACTGCATAATTTTGATGAATGCTAAACAGTGGGCAAGAAGCTTAGGGGAGAGGGGAGCGGATTAGACAGGACTTGCTCAGTGATATGATCCTCTGGCTAGAGAAAAATGGAGAGCAACACAGAATCAGAAGGCACCTACGCCACAGAGGGCTCTTTTGAGGTGAAGCATTTGTCCCCTCCAGAATCCCCTAAAGCAGGCATCAGTGTGGTGGAGGGCAGTGGTCCAAAGCCATTAATTTACCGTATCAATTTGAGCCATTAGCTCCAGCCTGAAGATCTCTTGAAGAATAATGATTATTGTAACTATTTCAGGCGTGAACTTGATAAATTTATGTATAGAAATACTAGCACTGTGGATGACCCCCATGTATTCTGGTATGCACTGAAGGGTGCATTAGGAACATCACTATATACTATATACTATATACTATATACTAATAACTATATTCTATGTAAAAATACAGTGGAATAATAGTGACCTGAGCACAGAATGAAGTCACACTGACTCTGTGTGCTATAATCAAAGTTTCTCTGTCCAGCGTTTAGTTGCCCAGGACAGCCACGTGTTCACGCTAGTGTTGGTCCGTGAATCTTTCAGTAAGCAAATTCACAGCACAGTGAAACCAGGCGAAAAAACAAGTCAGAGCCGCTGCCCAGTGACAGACTCAGCTACTACAGGGGTGGAGTGGGATAGAGGTGCACATTTGTTTTGGTCTGAGATGTCATAAAGAGAACCTTTAACAATGGTTGAGCAAAAATTGATGAATTAGAATCAAAGCTTGGAAATTTGGAAAAGCAACACCAGTTATCATTTTGGCAGACCAGGAAAGTATGTGTGTATGTGTGTATGTAAGTTGAGAGAGAGAGAGTGAAAGTATGTGTACAGTACAGGCCAAAAGTTTGGACACACCTTCTCATTCAATGCGTTTTCTTTATTTTCATGGCTATTTACATTGTAGATTCT
The DNA here is from genome assembly GCF_042242105.1 of Pempheris klunzingeri. Lineage (NCBI taxonomy): Eukaryota > Metazoa > Chordata > Actinopteri > Acropomatiformes > Pempheridae > Pempheris > Pempheris klunzingeri. The sequence continues at coordinate 15,372,342 of NC_092019.1, read as the reverse complement.
CACTGAAGGCATCAAAACTATGAATGAACACGTGGAATTATGTACTTAACAAAAAAGTGTGAAATAACTGAAAACATGTCTTATATTCTAGTTTCTTCAAAGTAGCCACCCTTTGCTCTGATTACTGCTTTGCACACTCTTGGCATTCTCTTGATGAGCTTCAAGAGGTAGTCACCTGAAATGGTCTTCCAACAGTCTTGAAGGAGTTCCCAGAGATGCTTAGCATAAATTTGCAGATGATAGTTTGTCATATATAGACAACGCTCCAACTTCAGTTTCCCAAGTCTTGGACACTTTCAAAGAATTCAGTGCTCTGCCAGGTTATGAAATAATCTGGTCTAAGTCATCACCACTAGCACTCTCCTCTGCTCTTGTCCTCCCCACCATACCATCTCACAATGCTGTGGATGTCTTCCCCTCCCTGTACTCAATTATAATTAAAAATGTCCAGGGCATCTTAAGTAAAGAGGAAGCTGACATGAAAAAAATGTTCACTTCTCCCAATTTTCCCACAAGCGCGTATTTCCATTACAAAAATGGATATTTCACCAAGGGTAAACTTTTATTCTAATATGTTACCCCTTTCACCCCCCGAGAGTTACTGGGATAAGATCCACGGTCTCATCTCAAAATTCATTTGGAGGGGCAAGCATACCTGCCTGAAACAGTCAACTCTGCAACATGGCACACAGGTAGGAGGACCAGCTGTCCCCAAATTCAGGGTGTGTTTTTGACCATATATGTTTCACACATTATCAGTATTGTTAGACCCAAATACATCACTCGTGGCGGTCTAGAGAGGAAAATTTAGCCTCTCCTCATTGTTTACAAGATTTAGTAAACTCTAATCTGTCTCCTAATTGCTCCAAATCTAAACTGGGCCCCATAATGTCTGTAGATAGCTACTCACTTTTAGTTGCAGTGACACACCCATAGTCCCCTTTTTCATTTCCTAAATGGAGCAACTGACATATGCATTTTCTGACCCGCAACTCAGATATTCCATGCATGCCTATGATGTACCCTGAAGGCTTTCTTTACACACCCATGAGCTTCATGTCATGTTGGATGTGGGTGTTCAGACAAGTAGTTTAGTCTCTAAGCACTTTATCTTGTGACTGAACTCCTCTTGTGGTCCTCTTGCTGTTCTTCTGGTGTGGTAAAGAGATCTTGACCACTGTGGTGGTGGTGAGGTCGATTGGCTAACTGTATCAGACTTATTCATTTTAAATTTTTATATAGACTTTACCTCACTTCTAGAAACTGTTATCTCATGAAAGACATGCCCTCTCCAGTCTGTCATCTATGTACTCTTGGCCTCGTAGGCTCATTTATGCACATGTATTGTGATTGCCCTGCAGTGGCCTAATTCTGGAAAGTAGTGTCTTCTACCTAAATCACATTTACTGTGTGTGCATATGTCACAGGGTTTGTCAGCCTTTAACTTTCGTATTTTATTTACAAAAATGCAAATGCTTGCTTTAAGATGGAATCCTAAATCCATGGGCCTAGAGAAAGGACTGTCCCGGCATGGGCCTCTGCAGCAGCAGATACTAAACAGCTGCTGGCTTGAATAATAATTGCATTATAATGTATGTAAGTGCATTTAGCTGTTTTGTTGTCAATCAATCAATTTTTATTTATAACTTTTTGATTATTAACATTTCTATTTTCATTCAACTAATTGTGGCTGCTTTTCTGTCTCATATGAACATTGATCTGAACACACACATATAAGCTCACACAGATATCCTGGCCCCCCTGGCTGCTCTTCCTGGAGCAGCAGGCTAATGTGGGAGGAGGAGGGAGGAAGAGAGGAAAGAAAGAGGAAGAGAAAGGAAGAGGCAACAGGAGAACAGACCTCCCGTTGAACTTGGCTCTCCTCCAGTACTCATTCACCCAGTAATCAGCTGTGAGTCAGTCAGTCATACTGGCTTTAAACAAACACATTAACATTTGAGGGCACATTACACGAGCGCTCACTTGCGCACACGCAAGCACATGCTGTCATTACATTACAGACACACACAACCAGGCACAGTTTAGCACCCTGGGTGTTTCTGCTGCAGTCTTACCTGGTGCATATTTCTGAATTTCATGCTTTTTGCCCTCAGAAGGAGTATTTGTTTTGTTACAGACGCTGGCCTTAGGGGTGCGTTTGGTGTAGTTCAGGTACTTTAGGACTGGCTTAGGGCAACCACAGCAAGGGTTTTTAATGATGTGGGGGGAGGGTTGATACAGACAGCAGTGTATTTGTGGGGTGTGTGTGCAGGCAGAGAGAGAGGCTGGCTTGGTACACCCTGATCAAGGGGTACCATCGCCCACCTATGGCCCAGAGGGAACTCGCACTCGCCTGCGGGTACAACTGCATGAGAGATGCCGAGCAGACCCCACACAGCTGGGGAGGATAACCTCCGGTGATTACACTCACAGGGGTGAATGTCAATCATGCTGTCTGCCCGAAGGTGTGTGTGTTGTCTGCATGTGTGAGACAATGCCCCTCAATTGTTGATGCGAGTATGCTTTATGTACATCTATGCAATCTTAATGTGTGTGTGTGTGTGTGTGCCCAGTGCCCAGTGATGGCCTGTTAGATTGAGCTGTCAGTTGGCAGGCAGCAGATGAAGATTAATGGAGCACGCAAACAATAAGAGGCTGGCAATGATCATAAATATGCTAATGGCCATTATCAATACACACTCACTGACATACATAAGAATGTGTGTGTGTATGTGTATGTGTGTGTGTGTGTGTGTATGTGTGTGTGTGTACAGTATTCATGCAGAGAAGATTTGGGATAGGAGGTGATTCAGGTTAAAATCATTCTCCCTCCCCTCGGGATTGACACCAAAAAGCCAGGCACGCAAACATGCACACACACACATATTTTTAGAACGGCAGTGTGTTGGCTGACTGATGGACGGGAGAGACGGGCGTCCCATGTGTTATGCTTGGGCTGTGGGCTACAAGAGGGGGGGCTCATTGAGTAGATGACATGATTGGTGTCGTATTAAAACCTGTTTATTTAGTGTTTGTGCGTGTGTGTAGGTGTGTGAGAAGGGCAGGGGATAGCGATGATGTCTGTGCCGAGCCTCTGATTAAGACTACAGGTTCAGCTAATGGCACAATGAGAGGATGATTAAGAGAGGAAGAGATGTGGAAAAAAACAGAGCGGAGGGAGATAAAAGGGATAGATAGACAGATCTATTCACTGAACTGATGATGGGGCTCTTTGTTGTCTCATCCCATTCTGTGGTTCTCTGGGGTCCTTCCTGTGTCTGCAGCATACACTCATTTTTTAAATGAAAAACCTCTTTATCTCTCTCTGCATCCCCCTCATTCATCTTTTTTTTCGCTCTCTCTCTCTCCGCCCATCTGGGTCACACAGCACAAAAGAGAAATACAGGGGCCCTGAACTGAAACCTGGTCGTCCGCTTCATCACCTGGAAACACATTTCTTAACCTTCTTCTACCCACTTTTCACCCCCAGTTGTCTCCTCTTCTGCTGCCTCCCGTCAACGACTTATCTTTGCTCTACCAGGGTCTGCAAAGTCCACTGGGAAATGTTGGGGACTCTCCGACCTTCCTTGTCCTTTAAACACACATGCTGCAGTCACAGACACACACACCATCCGTCCGATCCTGATGGAGAGTGTAATTTGTGTGTGGCAGGGTGGCGATGGATGGAGCATGTAATGTAGACATAGGGAAGTGGTTATGATTGGGGCTAATGAGCTCACAGGGGACGCTGGGATAGAGGAGGCTGGCCAATGGCAAGCCTGGCTCAGATACACCTCTCTAGAGGGTCCCTGCTGAGCAGAGACCCTCTCGGCCCCATGGGAATTTTCTTGTGTATGAGTGTGTATGTGTCTGAGTAGGTCCTGTTTGAAAACCCAACAGTCCCTGTGGTCATTATATACTCATTCTGCTGAGCTGGTTATTATTGCGCTCCACGGACAGGGGTAGTTAAGCATTTAGATGTTGAATCACATTGGTCATTAAGTCAAGGTCACTGGTAACTGGTAAGACCAGAGGGACTTGCTTGTTTTTGGAGTGCTATTGAATACACTCCTCTTGGAAGCCAAGCAGAGCAAACTCAGAGAAAGTCAGCGATGATTGCTAACACTGCATCAGTGGGAAGTGTGGGTGTGTGCGAACAGGTGTGCGTGACAGTGTGTCATTCTGTGTGTGTCTCATTATCATGCATCGTGTGTCAGTGTTGTCCAGGAGGCTGAGCCTCTGCGCAGTGCTCCAGGGGAGAGTTATAGATTACTGGCTGGAGCAGGCAGGGGCCAGGGGAGCCGCTGGAGCGCAGACCCGAGAACTGTAGGCTGGACACGGCTCTCAGCTCATCAGCCTGTCTCTTGAGGCTGCGGAGCTTAACCTGGAGCAAGGCTCTGATTAACCAGGCTAATGACGGTGCAGCCCCGAGCTCCCACTGCCCAACACCATAATCACTGTTTAAGGCCTCAGCCAGTCGGTGTGTCTATATGGAGAGAGAGCACTGTCACAGCTTAATGGATAAGTCTACTGACAACAAGCATTTTAAGTCAGCTGTCAATACAAGCTTTGAGAGCCACTCACATGACAGGAGGCCGATGTATGAGAGGCTTGAATGAGATCAAATACATTCAGAGCTTAAATACATTTTCCTGTGTTTGTCAGTTGTACGTGTTCCTATGGCTGAGTGCGTGCATGTGAATGTATTACTCTGTGTTTGTGTGTGTGCATGTCACAACAGTTTGAGGTGTTTAATGAGTGCTGATCGATGTCTCATCTGTGCCGCCTTATCTCTAAAGCAAACATTTCATCAGCACAATGGAACCTTTCAGCCTTTGGTACACACGGAGACCCCAACGGACAAACCGCACAAACCAAACCATGTATGCAAATAAGACAAAGACAGACCCACTTTGTTCGTAGCCCACTGTCCCAATAAGTGTAATAAGCGTACACCAGTTGAGATGTGGGTCTTTATGGGTGTGGGGGTAGGAGGGGTGGGGGTGGAGGTGCATTAGCTCTGCAGACAGAAGAACATGCCGATAGTGGTTACTGTCCTCTGTGAGCAAAGTGATTTCTGACAACTCCTAAATGAAGCCCTGGGGGTGGGGATGCCTGCAGCTAGATCACAGACCTGCTTTATGACTGCGTGTGTGAGAGAGTTAGAGACAGAGGTAATAGCTTGGCGTTGTAAAAGGGGTTGAGTCGATAAGTGATCTAGCCAGTGTCCGATAGAGAATGAGGTGGGAGGTATCATCATCGAGTTAAGATGCCAAAAGAAGGTAAAACCTACAGGTTTATTTCTGCAGGGAATACAATGGTACCCCTGCAGCTCTACTACACATACAGTATTAGCCATGACCTACCAAAGAGTGACAGAACAAAAGGAATGAGGACAGGTGAGATATTTTTAACTACAGGAGATATAACAGCAAAGAGGAGGCACACCTAAAGAATAAACTTAGAGTTATTCTATATTTCACTTAATGTTAATAAATCCCATTAAAAGACCAAAAAATACAATAAAGTACATAAGTGTGTCTCCTTGTGACTTATTTGATCCTGTCCGTGTCAGTCAGCCCTAAACTCATTTGTCGAAACGTTTTTTCGAAAGGGTCACAAAAAAAGTGGTTTTATTTTTTAAAAAGGGCTCAGTAATTTCAACAGCTGAAAACTGTAGTTTTTAACAAAGTTGCTCAAACAGATGTATACAGTGCATTTGTTGGTAACAAATACTCATGTGGTGAGTCCGTGCCTCTTTAATTCTGTTTTTCTCATTTAACAATTAAGTTATTTCCAGAATCCTTAAAGACTCGTCTAACCATCTGAATGAAAAAATATCTCACCCACTACACATTATATAAGATTTGTAACCTCTTTCCCAAGTTGTGACTGTGAATCTCATCCAGGTAGCTGAAAATAACATGACCATGCTTGTTTCATATGGCACAAAAATATTAACACATTATTTTGCATTAAAATAGTCTTTGCGGATTCTGAAAACACCCTCTTAATGATGGTAAGTGCTTTAGTATTTTTTTGTAAACTGAGGCTTAGCTCTGTGAGTCAAATGTAATGATAATACATGAGAAGAATACACATTTGGGTGCCCACATTTGTCCTGATGAAGGACCATCTCTCTTAAATAGCATTTTAAATAGTTTTTGGATAACAGATTATAGAATTTGCCGGCTTTTCATTGGCCAGTCTTCTTGAGTGTACAGGGGCTGTTACTGACCGACAGCCATCCACATCGCTGCTGATCCCCCATAACATCCACAGGTGAACTTGTGTATCTGGCTGGATGTGCACCAGATGTGCATTTTTCAACCAGTGTGTGTTTATGTGTGTGTTGGTGTTAAGCTCTGTCTTTACAAGTGCCGGTTGATGGCTAAGTAGAAGACAGATCCAGGCATGCACTCATAGCAGCTGTGTTTCTGAATGGATCCAGCGGCCATTGTTCTCCTGTCACTAACTCGTCTCTCAGGCCCAGGAGACACACTGCTGACATTTACCAGACCCCACCCCCCCTCCCCTGCCTGCCTCACCCTCTCCTCAGCGCTTCTCTCCCACAGTCACCTTCCTCACTCCTGTCTCATTCTCTCTCCCTCTCTTTTCTACTGCTTCCATCAGGTCCCTCGCTCACTCCCTCTCTCTGTCACTCTATCCCTCTCTATGGCATGATGAGAGGGGACAGATGCGTGTGGATATAAGTGTGTGTGAGAGAGAGAGTGTGAGTGTTTGCGTTAATGAGTGGCCCTTTAAGGCTATTAAGATAAGATTGGTACGCCCAGAGTCCCTCATTACCCAGCAAGCACTGCCCCCTACACAGAATGGTAATTGGGAAGGAGAGAGAGAGAGGCAGACAGAGAGAGAGAGAGAGGAGAGAGAGGGTCGGGGTAGAAGTGGAAATAATAGGAGGATAAACGAGAGATAATTGGGTGGATTGAGAACAAGAGGAGAGATTGATCAGGTTGTCTGCAGAGAGAGATGTTGTAAAGCGAGGAAAGGTTAGGGGTCACACACACTAGTTTGTATGCACACATAAGCGCACACGCATGCTGCAAAAACATATGTTTGACATGCATGAGTGAATTCTTTTCAGACCTGCAAATGTTCTCCTCCACTGTTAACTTAAAAGCATCAGTGCACACATGGAACACACACATGAAAGCATGCATTTTTCATGCGTGTTATTATTGTGTTATTTCCTATCAAACCTTGTGCAAACATTCATCAGGCTTAATGTGTTTTGGATTTTTAAAAAGCAAAGTGTGTGTGTGTGTGTGTGATTATGGATGTCAGTCAGCCTTTAATCTCCGCAATAGTCATTGTTGCCTGTTTACGTCTTTAGTTGTTTCAGACAATGAAACACCAGCATCACCTACAGGATTTTGACATGAACAGCAGAGTCTTTCAGCCTCACTCACCTGCTGACACTGTTCGGAAATCTGAAAATCCCAGGATTTTTTGACAGTTTTGAACTTTAGTTCAAACTTGCATTATTTGTTGTAAAGGTGTGTGGTAGTACACTAAATATGGTTGTCTACTATCTGCGCTGTCCCAGTGAAATAATGCGTATTGTAGTTATTTGTAGGAATCTGGATCTCTCCTGTCATTATAATTTGAATAGATTAAGAGATTCTGATGCTAATTTAAATTATTTCAAGATACGTTGAGCTTGCAAACAGTGTGAAACTTTTAAAGTATTAAACTAGTCTACACAGAGTGTCACTGACTCATGAAATATGTAAGCATTGACGAAATTAGAGAATGATGATGACTGGACACAGATCAAGTGTAAATATATTAATTTCACTGTCATCCTTCATGAGTCAGAGACATTTGCAATTCTGTAATTTTCATTTTTTCAAGGGGCACAGCAGTAACCTATCAGATGGAGATTGAGTAGTAAATTTATAATTAAGCAGGATTTCATCACCTGTTCTTCCTTAGACACAGCCCACCAAAGTGACCAAAGTCCTTACAAGTATGTAAGGGATTGTAACTGACCAGGGTGAAGATGGTTTGTTGGATGAAGTTGGATGTTCGACAGACATTCACTCCGGACGACAGCGGCCTCCTGTTCCTCAGTTTCGCCCAGTGTTGGCAGCAGGTGAACAGTCAATAAATTACTGTTACCTTAATGCTGACTTGACAGTATTAGTGAAAGTTATGATTAAAAAATGATATTACATTGATGTTAATTTCATGTAGCACATTTACTTTGATTGCTGATTTATTTTACATAAATATTTCAATAAAAATATTGTTTTTTTTCAATAGCTTCCATGTAATGTGGCCCATCCATCCATCCATCCATCCATCCATTTTGTTCCACTTATCTGGGAGCAGGTCATTGTGGCTGCAGGCTAAGTGAGGTAGTCCTTCTCTCCTCCAAAGGTATTCCCAGGCCACATGAGATTTATAATCCCTCTAGTGGCCAAACCACCTCAGATTGCTCTTTTCAACAGAAAAGCTGAATGGCTCTTTGTTGCATATGTTGGGGGAAATGGGGCTGGTCCAGGAGAAAACTGTCAGGACTACATTTTGTTCACTTCAAAAAGTATTATGGACATGTTGCTGAATTAGATGGTAAATCTTAGACTGAAATCTGGAAAATTTTGGAGTGGATTAGTCTTGCAATCACATGATCGCATTAAATTAGGGTCACTGCCTCATGTTGCATGGAAACTATTGACAACAAATCATGAATTTCCATCAAACTATTCATATGAAATAGAAAAAAAAATCTAATGTGAACAGGTGTGTCCTGTGCATGCATCACATAAAATGAAGAATATTAGAGAAAAATCATGAATTTTCTATAAAAATGTTTATAAGAATGGAAGAGGCACTAAAATCAAACATAAATTGTCATATTCTGGAGTTACTGAGTCACATAAAGCTATTGAAAATTGAATTGTAATTTTTAAATTAGATTATTTAGGTAAAATAGATAATTCAGGCTACTAATTAGCAATCAAAGCTAATTTTAAAAAGTGTACTACCTGAAAAAAATTACATATTTTTTTAATCTCAACTTTCACTAAAACTACCAAGCCAGCATTAAGGTATTGACAAAACATTGTTTTTGAGCCAAATAAACTGTTCAACTTATTGAATAACATAAAACTAACCTCACCACAGTTTTCTTTTGTTCCTCATCTGGACAAAAGTTAGTCCGACATCTTTTTAACTCACTGCGGACAAAAATATTACATACAACAAAACAGAAACAGAGAAAATGAGAGATAGTAACTTAATAAGAGACTCGAACTGACTTGATTATGAATTTCAAACTGTGGCTTTGTATCACCATCAAGTGGCAGAACTGTGTATAACCACTGAAAAAGACAGGATGGAGTAAACTGATCAAGGCTGTGAGTGAGGTTGGTTAGATGATGATTTTGAGAAGAGTTTGTTCAGTTGAAACAATACATATTCATCATTCACAGTATCACAGTTTAGACACATCATCACGTCTACTGTACACCCACAGGGTCACTTGTGCTGCAGTGTCCCTACAGCAGTTGTGAAGAAACTCACAGGAACATTGTAAACCAAAGTCATAAATCAAAAAATGTGCACAAAATGGGCAGAGCTGCACATATACCATGCACTAGAGTGAATACAAGGCTGCACAATCATCTATGCATTTTAAAACTGTGTCTACATTCGGAGCTGAATTTACAAAAATAAGAAGACATGCAAGAACATGCAGTAGGAAATTGTGACAATCTAAACAAAGCAATTACCAGTTGCATTTAAACCTCTGTGTTTGGAGAGAAAATGTAGCAGAACAGGTAACAGACTAAAATAGCCTATGAAAGTTATGTGATAATCAACTCATTTTTACAAGAAAACAAAGTCATTTCCTCTTGGCCACTTATATTGTTAATCAGAAAGCCATTTTATGCATTTGTTGCAGGTTCTGGATGACAGGACAAGAAACCAGAAAATAGTGCCTGTTTAACAGGAGAGAGGATTTGTTTGTTAGTGTTCATACACGCTGGCAGTCTGTTCTTATAATAGCCTACATTCATGGTAAAGACTTTCCCTGAAGCACAAACTATCCCACACCGCCCCCCACTGATCCGTCACTAGTGGACATGTGGAATAATAATCCCAGAGATGGTTCGTTATGCATCAGTATTTGATGAAATTGCAAAAATGTGACTATATTAGATGTCATTTTGACACGTGCTGACTACTTTAATTAATGTCTAACGCAGGCAGAAAATTGCATTGCGAGATAACATTCAGGTGCAGGTGGGAGAATCTAAACACAGGAGGACTACTGACAATAACTTAATTTCAAACCAACTATAATCCCCTTTTATCTGTTAAAATCTAGTCTTTTTTGCTCACTTTTTTCCTGTCAATTCTGTTTATTGAATTTTACATATAAAAGCAGCAATTACAGTCATACATTCAATAACGTATAGCTATTGTAATTCAGAACAAACAACAAACAAATTATGTGCATAATTTGCTGGACTTTGTTGACATCTATCACGCAGAGGTGACACTGTTTCAAACATTTTTGCGAGACGTACTTTGGTGTAATGAGCTCGGTGTAGAATCCTGCAGTGGGTGAAACTGTGTGTGTCAGCCACCAATTGTGCAAGTTCTCCCACTTAAAAAGATGAGAGGCCTGTAATTTTCATCATAGGTACACCTCAACTATGAGACAAAATGAGAAAATCTCACGATACATGGCCCCATTCATTCTTTCCTTTACACGGATCAGTCGTCCTGGTCCCTTTGCAGAAAAACAGCCCCAAAGCATGATGTTTCCACCCCCATGCTTCACTGTAGGTATGGTGTTCTTTGGATGCAACTCAGCATTCTTTCTCCTCCAAACACGACAAGTTGAGTTTTTACCAAAAAGTTCTATTTTGGTTTCATCTGACCATATGACATTCTCCCAATCCTCTTCTGGATCATCCAAATGCTCTCTAGCAAACTTCAGACGGGCCTGGACATGTACTGGCTTAAGCAGGGGGACACGTCTGGCACAGCAGGATTTGAGTCCCTGGCGGCGTAGTGTGTTACTGATGGTAGCCTTTGTTACTTTGGTCCCAGCTCTCTGCAGGTCATTCACTAGGTCCCCCCGTGTGGTTCTGGGATTTTTGCTCACCGTTCTTGTGATCATTTTGACCCCACGGGGTGAGATCTTGCGTGGAGCCCCAGATCGAGGGAGATTATCAGTGGTTTTGTATGTCTTCCATTTCCTAATAATTGCTCCCACAGTTGATTTCTTCACACCAAGCTGCTTACCTATTGCAGATTCAGTCTTCCCAGCCTGGTGCAGGTCTACAGTTTTGTTTCTGGTGTCCTTTGACAGCTCTTTGGTCTTGGCCATAGTGGAGTTTGGAGTGTGACTGTTTGAGGTTGTGGACAGGTGTCTTTTATACTGATAACGAGTTCAAACAGGTGCCATTAATACAGGTAATGAGTGGAGGACAGAGGAGCCTCTTACAGAAGAAGTTACAGGTCTGTGAGAGCCAGAAATCTTGCTTGTTTGTAGGTGACCAAATACTTATTTTACCGAGGAATTTACCAATTAATTCATTAAAAATCCTACAATGTGATTTCCTGGATTCTTTCCCCCCATTCTGTCTCTCATAGTTGAAGTGTATCTATGATGAAAATTACAGGCCTCTCTCATCTTTTTAAGTGGGAGAACTTGCACAATTGGTGGCTGACTAAATACTTTTTTGCCCCACTGTATATGACCTATGTACTCTTTTTAAGATCTTTTCCCAAACATCATCTGAAATTGTCTCTCATAAATCTGTCTCCCAAACAGTCTTAAGTCCAGTAGAAGAGCCTAAGGAAAGGCTGTGAATATTTGAATAAATTGTAGCCCCTTTCAGTGATAATAGAGGTTCCAAAAAGACATCAAGAGATGAAACATCAGGAAGGGCAGGGAAATCTGGAAATGAATTGCGAACAAAGTTGCGAACTTGAAGGTATCTAAAAAAGTGTGTTTTAGGAAGTAAGAACTTATCGACTAGTTGTTGAAAGGATGCAAAAACAGCATCTACATATAAGTCCTTCACAGTTCTTATACCCTGCCGAGCCCAGTCAGAAAAGGTACTATCTAATAAAGATGGAGGAACGATATGATTTGCTTCAAGTGGTGCCCTGATAGAAAGCATTTGTAGGCCAAAGTGACGCCGAAATTGGATCCAGATTTTAAGGCAAGACGCCACAATCACATTTTTAGTGTACCAAGTGGTGGAGGAGAGAAGAGGTGAATGCAATAAAGCCTTCAATGTTACTGGATGAGTGGAATTTGCCTCTACTTTCAACCATGATGGAGGGGTCTCAATATCTTCATACCGAATCCAGTAGTTCATATTTCTAATATTTGTTGCCCAATAATAAAACAAGAAGTCAGGTAGCGCCATTCCACCCAGTGACTTGGGCCTCTGTAGAATCTGACAACGCAACCTGGGTGTCTTCTTATTCCAAACAAACTCCAGAATAAGACTGTCTACTTTGCGAAAAAAAGAGAGGAAGATAGATTGGGATACACTGAAACAGATACAAGAAACGTGGAAAAATATTCATCTTAACAGTGTCGATTCTGGCAGCAACAGACAAATGTAGGAGGGACCAACGTTCAAAATCTTGTTCAATTTGTGCAAGCAGAGAAAGGAAATTTTTCCGCTAAAGATTATTTAAAGTATCAGCCACATATACACCCAGATAAACAAAGCCAGAATTAGAAGTCTTAAATGGCAAATTTATAAGTGGATACTCTCTTGCATACCTGTTAACAGGGAAAATTTCACTTTTGCTAAGATTTAGCTTATATCCAGAAATCCTGCTAAATTTATCTAAAACTGAAAGTGCTGCAGGAATGGAGCAGGCCTGGTGTTTTTTCTAAGCTTACCCACCATGAGGGGAAACGATCCATACAGAGATCCAGCTATAATCTATAATAGGATATAATAATCTATGATATAATTTATGGAGGTCTCTAAAGTAAGATAAATGAATAAATGACATCTTAATGGGTGCACACACACACACACACACACACACACACACAGCAGCCCACTACTTGTGTGTGTTTAGTTGCAGCCCTACTATGACTGACGAGAGAATATGATATGTAGTCATTAAGAAAAACATGTTTCTTTTAGCCTGTTTATCTCGTTAAGGTAGATACTCATCATCAAATCAAAACAGTGATTGTTGATCCTGTATTTGCGACCCCACAGATGTATAATTGCACTGCTACACTTTACTGAAGCTCTACTATAACATGACTATTCAGAAATACCTCTCTCTGTCCGTCTATAGGCTGTGATGTACAATTTATTGATCCTAATATCAGCACGTAGCGGCTCCTCATTGGGTGTTACAGTGATTGACTGGAGGAGGAGAGGAGAGGGAGTGTGGGCGAAACCATTCATCCGGCCAATACTCGACTGGAAATATGTAAAGATTAATGAGCACTTTTCAGCATCTAGATTCGGATTTCAAAAAGGATTATGGGCGTGAAGCCGAATTAGATGGTAGGATTGCAAATCTGGGTAATTTTGGATCGGATTAGGCTCCTAATCACACGGTCATCGGCGCTGAATCCCCCCACATCCCTGCGAATAAACATCCAAACAGGCAATTAGGATGCGGACGGGATTTTGGTGACGCTGCGATGGGTACCTGCGGAGATACCGACATTCAAGCAATAATAATGAGGATACGATTTGATTGCAAGTTGGTTTAGTCGTTTTCCATCGCTGCTGTTTCGTTTGCGTGATTTGCCCATGATGATCCCGCGGAGGCTCGTGCAGCTGCTGCTGCTGCTCGTGCAGATCGGATGGCGGGGGGTCGCGCCGAGCCCCACCGATGAGGGAGCACTCCGGGCCGGCCACGGGGAGCACGGAGAGCCGGGACACCAGGAGCCTCACAAGGACTCCTACAGCACCTTCGCCTCTGAGTTCCTGGAGTCCAGATACCTGTCCGATGACGGTAAGGACCTCGTGCATCGTGCCGCTAAAGCTTCCCTTTGGCGGGTTTTGTTTACATGTAGTGCGCAACAGACAAACTTACAACATACTGGGTCATAGATTAGAGACACAAATAGAAACTGGGAGCAGAAATTGAACGTGTGCTGTTTATTTTGTCTTGTATCCAACCTGTCTCCACTGTGCAAGGCCCTTCAGCACCCAGGCCAGCTCCCCCATGGTAGCTGCCCACCCCCTCTTCCTCCCTCTTCTTCCTCTCTCTCTCTCTCTCTCTCTCTCACACACACACACACACACACACACACACACACACACACAGTGCAGATGGCCTCCCCCTAGTTGGCCTTCTGACTGTCTTGAAAACAAGCATCAACTGTTTTTGTCTGGAACCAACAGAGTGCTGATTTTGTGTTTTGCAGGATATCCATTCCCCACCGCCCCACCAGTGGATCCCTTCGCCAAGATCAAAGTCAGCGACTGTGGAATAACCAAAGGCTGCATAAGGTCAGAGAAGGATCCGTCTTTTGCCAGATTTCACTGTCTGAAAACAGAGCTCTGGTGCAGCTGTAGTGATGCTTTATGCTACATGCTGTGGTCTCACAGAAAGCTGGAGCTAAACATGGACTTCATATAAAAAGCTCCCTAGTTTGCCTCTTAGATTATCATGATATTGTCATGATAACATCATCTTGTCACCTGAGCTCTGTCTGTCTGTAAGTGCTTGTATTTGTTTGTTTTTGTACAGATATGGTAAGCCAGGGTGTGATGCTGAGACGTGTGACTACTTTCTGAGTTATCGTCGTATCGGGACGGATGTGGAGTACGAGATGAGTGCAGACACAGACGGCTGGGTGGCCGTAGGATTCTCCTCTGACAAGAAAATGGTGAGCAGCTGCACAACCTTTGTTAAGAAATGTCTGCCTCCGTTCTAGTCAGCACAACATACATATTCATGTTATGTAACAGCACAACAAATCCTGCTTTTATTTGTGGTATCAGACCAAGTTACTGCAAATCTCCGGTCCGTAATCTATAATCAAACACATGGACGTGTTGAAAATGATGCATCTTTTGAGGAGAAAGACGTAATGATAAATGAAGAGCATATATTCAATATTTTAAGGCACAAGGGTCCAAAGATGGATATGAGAGTGAACAAGATGATTTAAGGCTTAAATAATTTCTGTTACACAAAATTATGTTGACTTTTTCTGATGTTCGTGTTGTTTTTGCCTTTTTCTTGCGAAATTCTGTATAATTTCTGAAACACTTTGAACTGTTTGGAGTTGATAACAATCCAAAACACAGTTTCATTTTAGGGGATTACAAGCCGAAAGATTTGGGAAACACTGGTTAAAGGTGTTAAATTTACACTACATATAATTAATAGTATTGACACAAACTGTGTTGTTGATTAGCATTTACAAACAATAAAAATGTGATCAAATGTTTAGCGCCTCCTGATAAAGGCTGAGCTCTATATCAGTATTCATCATTTATTGTCTAGTATCTACATTATCATATCGAAGCTGTTTTATATTCCCTGTTAATTTTTAGCTAACAAAATGTCAACACTTCTCTGAAGAATGAAATTTGATGTACCTGTTTGGCATCCAGTTATCATGAGCCCATTGTGATGAACATGGTGAACTACAGTATATTAATATTAAAAGACGGTTTGTGGTTTGTTTTATTGTTGTTTATCTTTCCTGTATTGCCTGTTCTTACAGCAAAAAAAAAAAAAATAGAAAACTTCCACATGGCGCTGATGTGCTTTATGACCCATTTTATTAAAAGTTAAGAGAAAGTCAAAAATGTCCCCAGTCTCATGTAATTGCAGTCACAGTGTGACAGTTTTTCAGCAGGAAACTCTGGGGCACTGTGTCCGTCCCAGTTACTATATTTATATTTTGCATTAGGATCTTACCTTTTATTCAAGAACTGGATACGTAGAAATTTGGAATAAATGTCTCTCATCTCTTTGTTCCTCAGGGTGGAGACGATGTCATGGGCTGTGTCCATGACGATAACGGACGTGTGCGGATTCATCACTTCTACAATGTCGGACAGTGGGCCAAAGAAATCAAGAGAAACCCAGCGAGAGACGAAGAGGGCATTTTTGAGAACAACCGAGTGACCTGCCGGTTCAAACGGCCGTTATACGTCCCAAGAGAAGAGACACTGGTGGACTTGCACCTGTCGTGGTATTACCTGTTTGCATGGGGACCGGCCATACAAGGTGACTGACCAGACTTCAGCATCTAGTCAGCTGTTTATGTGATGTTTTTATCCTTCATGACATCTTACATTGTTTTACCCTTTCCCTTCAGGTTCCATCACAAGGCACGACATCGACAGTCCGCCAGTCAGCGACCACATGATCAGTATCTATAAGTACGAGGACGTCTTCATGCCCTCTACAGCCTACCAGACGTTCAACTCTCCCCTCTGCTTGCTGCTCATAGTAGCCCTCACCTTCTATTTACTCATGGGAACGCCGTAATGAAGCACAGAGGAGCACAGAGTGGAAGAGAGGATGACGTAGCAATAAAAAAAAGTTGCCATTTTTGTCTGATGCCACATTGAGGTGTGCACTTTGCACAAAGAGACACTGTATTAGATATATTAAACATGATAGAGACCATATATTCATCACTCTGAACTCATACAGAGGATCTTGACAAATAATTAAACCTATATTGTAGAGGTGTCATGTACAAAACAAAAGGTCTGATAAAAGAGTAGTGTTATAGTATAAGTAGGCCAGTCATTTTCAGTATTTATGATAGCTTCCAATAGAAAACATATTAGGACTACACATGCCAGTAAATAAATCTCACAAGTCTTCAAAGTACTGCATGCACTGGGAAATCTGGGAATGATTTCAATAACCCGCTGTTCACTGGTGACGAGAAGACAGTCCTCATGTTGAACTTGGCTAAAACACAAAGGTTTTCTGAGGACAAAAGAAACTAAGCAGCTCACAGCCGCTTGCTCACGCTCTTCCTGTCCTTTTACACTGTTATGTTTATGTGGACGTCATCTGTCATAAAATCAGAAGAAAAGGGAAAGTTTATTCAATGATTCATACTTTCACAAAATACCGTTTCCAAGGGAGTGTCTACAGTATAGATTTACCATGTAAAAGATTTTCATTCCCTTTTCTAATGTTTATGTTTGGCACTCAAACACTTGGCTCATCTCACATTTCAATAATTTGGAGATTTTTTCAACCAGAGTGGCTGTTGGGTTTGTTTATCAGTACTGTGGCGATGTGTTTGACAGACAGACAGAGACTGCTACATGAGTTACTGTTGCCTATGCAAGCAATAACACCCTGAACAGGTGCAAACTGTGGACTGAAGAACAGTTTGCTTTGACGTGAACTCATTTTTCCCCCTTTTGATCTGTATTAAAAATGAATGGAAATGTTAAAATGCCTGAAACAATCTGGTGTGTTTATTATCAATAAACCTTTTAAGAAATAACAAAACAGTATTGACAGCATAATACAGGTGCTGCAGTGCATGAACAAACACCTGTCAAACAGACAAATTATTTATATTTAATGGAATAAAAATAATTCTATTTATGACTGTAGCTACCATTGAGGACACTGAAGTCATG
Source organism: Pempheris klunzingeri (assembly GCF_042242105.1). Lineage (NCBI taxonomy): Eukaryota > Metazoa > Chordata > Actinopteri > Acropomatiformes > Pempheridae > Pempheris > Pempheris klunzingeri. The sequence continues at coordinate 15,354,727 of NC_092019.1, read as the reverse complement.
TCGTCTGTATTTGGAGAGAATCCATGACCTGCTACTATATGCAATTTAAAATTTTGGTGGAAATACTCTTCCAGGGTAACCTTAAGTGACTACTCTAAGATCTAATATAGATCTAATTTTTGAAAATCTAAAACAAATAAACTAATAAATAGAAATAAAAAACCTTTTTTTGGTGCAGTTAAAAGAAAAAAGGTCACAGATGCCATAAAATGATTTGGATAAAATTAACATTGTATAATATACTTAACAATCAATGTTGTTTCAAGGGACCTGCTGTCTTGGTACCCATGCACACCATTTTTATAACCAAAAAAAAGTCCTTTTAATAACAAAGGTCACATACTGCTGATGTCAGTATTTAGAAAATACTGCTTATGGTCCTGATTACACTAAAGTCACAATATGTAAACATTTCATGTGATTTCATTTCACATCTCGTGATAAATTGCTCTGATAACACAATGTATGTGCATGTGTCCATTTTTAACATCGACACTGTGGTACACCAAAGTCTGACATAATAGTTTTTGAATAACAGACTTGATATATTATGCAGAAATACAGGAGAATTATTTCTTTATTTAGATTAAATGTTTAATAATAAATAACAATACCAAGAAATAAATAAGAAGAAATAAATACAAGGAAATAAATAGTAACAACAATTACAACAACGCATGACACAAAACAGCATTATCGAATTAAAAGAAAACCATGAATAATATTAAGTGGAAATAAAAAAATAAACTACAGGAAGCGTTTGTTTTTTCCCCAGTTCACTTCATTTCCCATAGTGCCCCGCGGCATGTCGTTCGCTCTACGTCATGTGTTTTCCTCCCTCACGCGGTGGACTCCTCTGGTAGACTACCGGGGCGGACTCCGTGAACATGGCAGACGACGAGGACTCGGCGCCGGAGCCCGCCGCTGTCTCTCCCCCGGGGAGCCCTCACACCAGGCGGCCTCACTTGGTCTCTTTCTCCGAGAGCGTCCAGCCAGCCGTCGGGATGGTGAGCCAGCTGCTGAGTCACCCGTCCTCCCTCAAGTTTGACAAAAACATCAAGCAGGCCTTCTACAACACGGGGGCGATGATCTTTGTGGCTATCTGCTGCGGGGCGGCCGTCCTGGTCTACTTCATCCTGGAGGCCTTCCTCCGCCCGCTGCTCTGGGCAGTGCTCTGCGGCACCTTCCTCCACCCCTTCAAGCACTCCCTGGCTCGGCTCGGCCGCTCCTGGCTCAGCGGCCTGCAGGAGACCGGGACGCCCATCCTGGTGGGCACCCTGCTGGTCCCGGTGTGGTGTGTCAACTACGGGGTGGACGTGATGGGCAAGCTGGTGCTGGAGAGGCTGACGGTGCTGCTGGTGATCGGTGCCGGGGCGCCGCTGGTCTACTTCCTCTACCTTTTCTGGAGCGTCATCGGCATGCAGGTGCTGCTCGGGCACGTGTGCTGGGTCATCGGGGCCGCGCTGGACTGGTTCCACACAGTGTGGGTGAGTGCATGGACAGGGGCAACTGGGTTACACCCCCCCCCCCCCCTGAAATGATAACAAAAGACCCTCTGTGTCACCCAGTGTGGATGCCACTGGGTGGGTGAGGCCAGCCCTGTCTACCCAACAGATTGATTATATTGTTGTATAGAAAATTCTCATCACAGAATGTGACATTGATGTAGAGGAAAGAACCATGTTATAGGGTAAAATATGTTAAATCCAAACATGTGAAACAGGAACTTAAAGAACAACAGAAAATTAATCAGCAACAAGTCTTGATTATGCTTGATTTATCTCGATCAGTCTTAAAGCGTGAATATTCTGCAGGTTTTCTGGGTTTTCTGTGATAGTAAATCAAATATCTTTTGGCTTTGGACTGTTGGTCGGGTAAAACATGAAGTTACAATATGAAATTTGGGAATTTTTTTATTTTTTACTATTGTCTGAACAAATTATTTATTGAGTAAATAATCTGTAGAAAAAAATGAGGATTGAAATAACTGATAGTTGCAGCCCCACTGTGTGTTAGCGAAGACGGACCGCCCGTCGGTGTCAAAGACACAAACACAAAGAAAGGCAAGCTAAACAGTTTTAATGGGAAACACAAAGGTAAAATGAAAAGTAGTAAAAAAACGGCCATTTTACTCCAAGACCCTGGAGGGTTAAAGGACAACACAATATGATGTTATGATCCCAACATAACTGATAACCAACAGTCGATAAATGAATACTTTTGTTGGACTATGAGACAAGTTCAAGGAAAGGCTATTCGGTTATTCCATTAACCTGAACCGCATTTTCTTGGAATTTATGCCTAAATTTGTATCTGAGCTGATCTGATTTCCTGCAGTTTCGGTATCTGATCGATCAGTACCTCATTATTCCAAAACAGCTGCAGGGCCTGAGCCCAGCCATGCTCTGCCCCGGATACAAATTGCATTAAATGTTCCCCCTCAGACAGTCTGTCCTTCCTCCAAATGCGGAGATAGACACACACGGGGTCTATCTATAAATAGGATGGAGGACACCATATTGAATTACATCAAAAGATGTCTTTGTGTGGAGTGGAAGCAGCTAAGACCTTTGTGACCAGATGATAACAGACTGCTGCATCCGATTTAATGCTTTTCAACAGCAGCAGATTGTTTGCTGCAGTCTGCTGGTTAACAGCTCTGTGAAGACGGCACAGTCTGATCACTTGGACGTCATTAAATGTTCTGTTGTTCTGCCAGGTTACACTCACATTAATGACAGCATCTGGATACAGTGACATTTATTTATGTTGAGCTGCTGACTGATGTTGTCTTGTTGATAAACTCTTCATAGTGCTGGCCAGCAGGTTTGGTTGGAGTCAATATCCTGATATTATAATTTTTCTGATATTAATACATATATCACAATATGGGAAATGTGTGCACAGCTGCACATAAAATTAGGAAATTGATGTTCAGTACAGTGAGCTGCGTTGTGTTATGCATCATGATAGACAAAACTCTATATTAGGGCTGCAACAAGTGATAATTAACATCATTGATTAATATGCAGGTTATTTTCCTGATTAACTGATGAAACAGTGAAAAATGACCATTACAATTTGATAATGATTGATATCAGTCATAAACACTGACCAAAGTCTTCAAACTCAGTCAGGAAGTTCAGAAATTTTAGAGCAACACAAAACAACACTGATCACAGCATTTCTCTTTATCTGATTGTCGCCTATAACATCCCCTCTGTTTTCTTTTTTTAACTGTTCTGCCTCCTCTGTTTCCTCTCAGGTGTGCACGGTGGTGTTTGGCTACCTGCTGGCGGTTTGTTTTAAGTGGAGTCCCCACACTGAGCACTACCTGAGGGCTCTGGCTCTTCCTGTCTGGGCAGTCCTGCTCTTCTACATTGGTGAGTGTGTGGGAGGCCCTGAGAGCCTGCTCAGACGTGTTGTTTCTTATCTCATCTCATACTTTTACGCAAATTCCCTCTTTGCTTCTGGGGTGATTCGTTCAAATTTCGCCTGCTTGAGTTGAAAGTTAGCAGCATTCAGGGATAGAGGCGGCGTTCGCCCAAAGGTGAGGGAGCGAAATAGTTTTCTAGTTTAGACAAGAGGCTGACTCTACAGGTCCCCGGCGTCATTAGACAGCACATGCAGAGCTGCACAGTAAGATGAGGAAGTCTCCAGTATTTTTAGCACACTTAAGGCGTGCTTGAAAGAGGCATCGACCTTCAGGCGTGAAATGTTAAAAGTGACTGAGAGCTATTAAGAAGGTCTGAGGAGGAGGAGGGCAAATCTGTGTGCCTGTATAAAATATACAGTTGGCCAAAATGATCAATATTATATCAGCAATTATTTAATCCTTGTATTATTTTTTAAAATCTGTCTGAAAGCATATCTATAATTAACTTTCAGCTGGTCCAACAAGTAAAAGTAGTGCATTAGAGGACAACAGTTTTATAGAAGTGTCAGCGAAATATTTAAAAGCAGCGTGTTTGTCCACAATAGCGAGAAAATGCATCTTCGTCACCCTGATTTCTGTGTCTGTTTTAGTGTCTCTGACCGGCTCGTGGAGAGTGCCTCTATTTGTGGTTCTCGTTATACTCATCTTCGTGGGCTCCCAAGAGAAACCACCTGTTCCTGGCAGAGGTGAAGATTAATGGACACACACATTAACTTTTACTACAGCAGTAAGAGGAATTTATCGCTAAATTTGTATCTCGTCTGATCTAATTTCCTGCTTCCCATCGACCAGACATTCATGAACATGGTAAAATAGGTGCCAGTAAATGTTTTTTGTATGAATCCAGTAGTAATATGTTTATTTGTGAGCTTTAGAGGTGCTGGTGCAGTAGATTTATTTACCTTCAGACAGAGCCAGGCTAGCTGTTTCCCCCTGTTTCCAGTCTCTATGCTAAGCTAATAACCGGCTGCAGTGGCTGTAGCTTCATACGTTCAGCACACACACAAGAGTCGAATCAATGTCCTCATTTAACTGTCAGCAGTGCGTTTCCCAAAAGGTCAAAGTATTGCTTTAAAAGTCAAATCAGCTCATAATTAACTTTAATGAACTGCTCCAGGAAAGGATTGTTAATAAGCAGCAGAAAATGATGCCCCCTATAATAGACTTTCTTATAATTTGTTTTTTCTGGTCCTTAAGCTCAGTCAGCACCTAATTTAAGTTTTACAGCATCTAGCCTCTGTTTCCTGAGCTCAGCTGTACCTAAAACAAAGCGGACTTATGGTGGACAGCTAGAACCTTAAGACCACGTAGGGAACACCTGCAGAAGAGGAAGTGTGTTTGCTGTTTGCGCTGTGCCACCGCTGCTGCTGATGTGTTACTGTTGTTTTCCGTCTCTCTTCACCTCTCCAGGAGAGATTTCAGGGCAGGTGCTGTCATTCGCTGCTAACACTATTTACATGGCAATCTCCTGTAGCAACGTCCAGCTGAAATCTGAGCCCAGCGAAAACACTGCCACAGGTAAGACAGCGCACTGCCAGCGCTGTGTGTCACAGAGGCAGCTTTAGTACAGGCACGGCAGTAGTCATGTCTGAATACATATTACATGGTGATTTTTATAAGTAACATAATCCTTTGGATTACAAAATAGAAATGTAATCTAATCCGAATACTTATGATTCACTTTGAAGTCAAACACTGAAAATATTCCACCTCATGCTGAAAATAATGGACACAGTTCCACAAAATTTTTTTTTGTATCTTTTAAACATTTCAAAACATTTTCAATGCAAATAAAATGCGTTTTGCATATTTAGCATTTACAGTGTGTCAAATCAAATTACCCTTACAGAAACTACACGTGTACTGTGTGCATTCAACAACGTGTAGGATGCTGCTTTTCCTTGTTTAAATTTGGTGAGTACATTTTGTGTAACTGATATTGCTACAAATGGACGGCTGGAGGACTGGAGACCCTCCATCTTGACTCAACACCGTTCTTTTTTCACCCGCCACAAAAAAACCTCACATGTCATTAATATGAAAAAAAGTTTCATAATTTTGCGATAATTTAGAGACGTAATCTAAAATGTAATCAAGTGATCTGTGCAAAATATAATAGTAATCTGATGTCTTTTTTTAGAATATAGTCTGGGCAGGTTATTTTAGTTTTTGTAAATCTGATTATGTAATCCCGATGACATTTAATCCATTACCACCCAAGCTTGGATACAGACATCTAAATTCTAGGTAATGTTTCTGTGTTTGGATTTACTATTTTGGCTCCATTTTTGTTGTTTACCAGAGTGAGAAAATCCAGAGGAAGAAGGCTGGTGGAGATTTGGGATGAGAAAGTGATCAACCACCACGCAAACAGGCCCTAAATCAGCCTGTTTAAATCACTTTAATGGGCATTAATCTGAAAATCAGCAAAGGGATACACAGTAGAAGTGGAATTGAGTATTACAATTTAACTTTTTACACTTTTACACTTTTTATTTTGATAGAGAAGTTGAATTTTTCTTCTTTATAGTCGACATGTTTTGGACTCCACATTTAGAGGAACTGCAGCTCAACTGTCTTCTGCTTTGGCTTCACCACAGAGCTGTGGTGGTTGGCATTACAACAAACCAACGTCCTCACTGCTTTCTTCTGTCTTTCTCTTCTTCTCATATGCTTCTCCCGTCCCCTCTCTCTAGATGGTATGCCGTCTGTGGGCCCCATTCCTGGGACGCCAGGGTTCCCTCGGGGCTCTCGTTCACTACCAGCTGGCTTCTTTCAGAGAGAGAAGAGCCCCCACAGAGCCAGTGATATCTACTTTATCCTACTGGTCTGGGCCATTGTGCTGGTTCAGGTCTGGCTCAACCTCTGGATCCTACAGCTGCTGCCTATCCCTGTGGCTGGTAACACACACACACACACACACACACACACACACTCCCTTTGACATGCCTCCTCTCAGATGTGCTGTGCTCAGACTAACGTTGCATTGATACTTCAGTGTGGGTGCTGAAGAAACTGGTGGTGCACTTTGGCCTGAAGAGCTTTGCAGAGCGGACTCTCACCTCATGGTGGGCGGTGCTGGAGAAGCTTGGACGTGAGCGAGAGGAGGCCCTGCTGCCTGGACCAATCAAAGGCTTGGCTCTGTTCCTGCTGCGTATCGACACTAAGGTAACGCCTCTGACTGATCTCCAGGGGGCGCCGGTGCGGGCGCTGCCCTTCATCTTTCTTTTAATTCGCACATCCTCACTCAGGCCCACACACATTCTCTGTTACACTACATATTTCTGTTCATATAGTATATTTGTCACTTTCTATATTTAATGCCCCCAGTGGTCAGCAAAGATTGTCTGATCAATAAATGCTCAGGGTCAGATCTACTGTGTACAGTGCTGTGAAAAAGTATTTGCTCCCTTGCAGATTTCTGCTGTTTTTGCTTTATCGTCACACTTACATGTTTCAGATCATCAAACACATTTTAATATCAGACAAAGATAACCTGAGTAAATACAAAAAGCAGTTTTTAAATGATGATTTCATTTATTAAGGGAAAAAAGCTATCCAAATCAACCTGGCCCTATGTGAAAAAGTAATTGGCCCCCCTTGTTAAATCATGAATTAACTGTGATTAACCACATGTTTGAAAGCTAAGTTCAATTTTACTAGCCACACCCAGGCCTGATTACTGCCAGAGCTGTAGAGTCAAGAAATCAATTAAATAGACAACATGAAGTAGGCTGAAAGATGTCAAAATGCAACACATCATGCCCCGATCTAAAGCAATTCAAGAACAGACAAGAAACAAAGTTATTGACATCTATCAGTCTGGAAAGGGTTAAAAAGCCATTTCTAAGTCTTTGGGACTCCAGCGAACAACAGTTCAGAGAGTTCTATAAGTATTGAAATAGTTCAGGAAAAAGGGACTTCTCTATAATGTATTACAACTCTGAAGTTTGGTGTGAATTGGTCCCTAAGAGGTAGAACATTTTCAAACAGGTTTCAGGCCGTTTTCGGTCATTTACAGGATCCTCTTCTTCGTCATTTGACCCGATGGTGCCTTTTCTGATACACCCATTCCTCAGGACTTCAGTACACGAGAATTTTCCCCCGACTGCAGTTCCCCTCAGTTCTAAGGACCTTTATGTGTCTTTCAGCTCCTTGTTTTGTCACGGCCTGCCGCTTTATTGTTCTAAATCACTCTCACTGCTCACATAGCATAGTTTTGAGACACATCAGGCAGCTGTTTTTAGTGCAAAAGCTCTGATAAATTTGACTGTACACATGTTCAATACCAAATGACAGACAGACAAAGATAGCAACTAGCTGGGGAACATAGTGGAGCAACTATCAGCTAAAAACAAGATATTTCCATAAACAGAGCTAAAAGAGAGTAAATATTGGCTCAGGTGAACACAAACATGACTCCAAATGAATGATAATGTTCGTCCGTGTCTGCTGGATGTAGTAGTGGGCAATTGTTGGCCAAAATATTTGCCATAACAAATTCATAGGTAATATGTGAATTTTGTGGTTCTGTCCTCAGTAGCCAAACAAATCTATATTAAAATCTACATTTTTAGAGCAACAATATGCTCTAAAAAGGCCTTAGAAGGTCAGGAATAGAGTTCATCACGAATGGCCTTGTTGCTGACAACTTTTACACTAAAAGATGTCTTTCTCCTAATGTTTTTGGGACGTAGTTATGTTGTGTGTCTGTAATCACAATGACTTGCATCCCACTGTGTAGCCAGTCCACACTCCCTGTATGTCCTGTAGTTAAATCCTGCCTGCCTCGCTCCACTCCCTGATCCCTCACCGCCTGTAACCCCAAACAGGTTGTGTTTTTGTCGCACGGGTTCATGTGATGACTGCTGCACCGATCTTTCCAAAAATAATCTTCCCAATGTCTCTTTGTCTCCTCCCCAAGCTCTGGCATTGGCTTAACAAGCAGGTAATGACTTGGTGGAGCAGAGTGCTGAGAGAGACTGACAGAGAGAGTGTGTTTGAGAGAGAAAGCAAGAGAACAGAGATGAAGAAATAACCTGTAGATATGCTGTGGGTATGTGTGGAGGCGTGAGGACACCTTGTAATAGCTTGGACTGGCACTTTACCCGTCCACTGTCATCACCCTGTCATCCCGTCTGTGTGTCCGTCCTCCCGCTGCTGTCCTGCTTCCTGCTTTTGTTGTTACAGGAAGCCACGGTCGGGGAGGTGGGGCTCTTTGGTCCCACAGCCTCGTCCGTATCTTCTCTGCTGCGATCTAACTGGCAGGTTTGGCTGTAGAGTGTATGAGCTGCATGGAGAGATGGCTGATGTAGACGGAGCAGAGCTGAGTCGGATATCGACAAATCCCACGAAAAGACCAAAACCAACAACAATGTCATCCAACTAATGCTGCCTCTGCATCCAAAAAGCTGGGTCCTCTGCGCCGTAGAGCGCCATTGTTGTTCAAAAACAATTAAAAACGCATCAAAGAGCAGCTCTCATGCATTGGGTGACATCTGTCGTTACGATGAACATGGGCACCGTAGTTTATGTTGAATTTATCCCACATTCACCATCTGCTGCTGTCATAAACACTTAGCAGTGCACTAAACCCGTTGCAGAAAATAGTCCCCAAGAAAAACACATTTTACTCCTGTTTGGGTAACGTTTGCTAAAAACTACAGTGCCCAGCTTTGGGAGGACATTATTTAGCCTTTTTTTTGTGAGCTTTGTGACATCTTTAGTACAAAAGGGCTTGGGTCTGATTGTTACAGACAGAGTAAGGAAGTTTTAGAGTGCTGAGAGACAAACTAACATATTGTTGGTTTTGGTCTATTCACGAGATTTGTTAACAGAAACGCAGATAAAAATACCAACACAATTCTTTAAAGGTTCAGTGAAGTTTAGATCATGAACCCTGACATGGCAGGTTTTCACAGACCTTTACAGACCCACCAGTGTTTAGAGGAGGTGGTTTCTTAGTTCAAGCGTCACAGAAGACTCGCTGCATTCAGCAAGAAAAACAAGGGCTTGTGTTGTGTTAAGTGGTGCTGAGGTTTGGACCTTATTCAAATTCAAAGGAGACACTTACTTAATTGTTAGATTTAGTTATTTCTAAATTAATTTCTGCGCTGGTGTGATGTTTCCATTTTTTTTTGTTAACTATTTTGCTGACTGGATTTAATCAGTCAGCTGACACGTATCATTCTTCTGTAAGGTAAGGCTACGCTCTTACAGGCAGTAAGAACAAAGTTCAACATTCACTTAGAATATTTAACAGTTTATTCTGGACTTTATGACTTTATCAGTGTGTAGCTAAAATTCTGTGTAACCGCTATGTCACCCCTCCATCAACATAATGACAAACCATTAGGACATGACATTAACAGAGTTGTTATAGTTTTGTGTTTTTCATTTGTTTCTATTTTTATTTTGTCTTTAGATTCAGTTATTTTCCCGAGTGGGTTTGTTATTTATGTTTAGTTTTGGTTTAGTTTTATTAAAGCTGAAAACATTCCCTGTATATTTTTGTTTTATTTTAATTAGCGTTCTAAGTACACAAAATCACTTTAGTTACCTTTATTTTTTTTAATGTCTAGTTTTTATTTTTATCTCAGGTAACAGATGTTTTTTTTTTTCACACTTAGTTTTAATTTTTAGTTTAGTTGCAGTTATAAATAATATAACATGATGTGTCCACTAACAGAGCCTCTTCCAGTAACTTGACTTTAACGCGTGGCTTTTGTGACATTAACTCACATACAAATGGAGACTAAAGCTGTTAAAAGTTGGCTATTGACACAGTTTTGGGGCATCGAGAAACCTGAGTTAAGAATCGCCACTTTTCTGACTGACGGAGAGGTTTGCTACAGTTTTAGTGTTAATAAAAAGTCATGAACTTAAGCACACAGTTTTAGTTGTTCACTTGTATGTCTCTGTGTTCAAGTGCCAGGATGTGTGCGTGCATGTTAACATGCACACATACCCTGGCTGTTGGTTCACTCAGTCGTTCCCCTCAGGGCTCTCAGAGCTTCGCTTTTAGATCCAAAATGGCCTCTTAACGTGGGATGGACGCAGGTTTCTCCATGTGTCTGATCACTGTATGCTTTCAACCTCGTCAGAGTAGCACTGACTTTGTATCTACTCTCTGTTTTTCCTTTTTCCTCCTGTCTGTGTCTTCCTCCTTTCTATATACGCGTAGATGATCGTGTGGTTGGAGCGATCACTGGATAAAATCATCAGCATCTTCATCATCTTCCTCCTGGTCACAGGGACACTGCTCATGGCTCTACTGCTCACAGCTATGGTACCATTTGTTCTTTTGAACACCATAACTGCATTTCAGAGGTACTGACATCGTCTTGGGTAACAAAATAACTTTTATCTTTGTAGGTTCATCATGAAAGTGTTCACATCATCGACGTAACCAGTAACCTCATCAACGAGACTGTGTCTAACCATCCAGAATGGGCCAAGTATGACAGTTTACTTTTACAATTTGCATTGTTCTGATAATTTCCCATCTACTGAACATCTTCTCTCTTTTTTTTCTAACTCTGTCCTCCTCTAGTTGGCTTCCAGAGGCTCGTGTGGTGCAGAAGGCTCTTAATTCAGCTGCTACTAATGTTTATCAACATGGTAGAGAATGGATAACACTTAAAGTAAGAATAATAATAGCATATATATTTTCCATTTACTCACATGACTCAAAATATGGAGGCAAAAACAGAAAACTTGAGTGGCCTTTTAATTGTTTCTTGTGTGCAGCTCCATAAGATGTTAGGGGACAAGGTGAACCACACGGCTGTGATTGAGAAACAGGTTTTGGAGCTTTGGGACAGACTGTACCACTCCTGGTTTGTGAAGGTGGCGTGAGGACAGTAGAGATCAGGCCAGTCCATTTAACTTTTAAAAGTGCCATCCTCACAAAATATTGCATGTATTTTCCTAGAACGTGACCCACTCTGGACGCCCCCGTGGTCATAAGATGACGGCTCAGAGACAGAACAGCTGGCTAGTCGACATCCTGGACTGGAAGGACATTGCCTCCTTTCTGCAGGAAAACATCGAGACTCTGCTGTCTGTAAGCACTGGTGTCTTTTAACACTTTAACATCATCACATACACTATAAAAGACACTACAGCACTTGTTTGTCCTTTTATCGCACTATTAAAAGAGGTTTCCTCACACTTAGATCTATGCAGTGCGTCACTTTGTATCAGAGCTTTTGGTCTATCAGAGCACACATGAAAGAACGATGGACAGGCAGGTAGAAATAACCAGTCCCATTCCAACACAGCATGCAACACACCTGTGTGCACCCTAGTATATATGTATAGATGTGGGGATCTCTGACTAACGGTGGTTCATACGTCATCCTTCTCAAAGCCTCATTTTCTATGTTATGAAATATAGTTTCTCCTGCGTTTCCCCCTTTTTGCTTTCAATCGCCAGATAGAATAAACATGCTGGACTACTGCATGTCAGCACTGCTGTGATTGGCCTTCAGTGGGCATTAGAACAGCTGCAGCTCATAAATTGTTGTGTGTCAAAGCGGCGACTGTTTTCCTGTGGGTGCCATTTTTACTGTTGCCTCGTTGTTTTGCAGATCCTGGAGTCTCTGTGGGTGGTAATGAGTAGAAACGTTGGCCTCCTCATCTCCACCTCGACCACTCTCTTCACCGTCTTGTTCCACAGCGGCACGGCTCTGCTCAATTTTGCTCTGAGTCTGGTACGAAGCTTTGAATTACACGGGGTGTTTTTTTTTTTTTTTTTTGACATGAAGAACTGAGGGTAAACCAGTTTGTATTCAGGAAGTAGTCTGATGTTCGCATTTTCATCATCTTTATTCTTTTGTAATGTACTAGAATAACAGGTCATGATTATTCGTAGTTGTGCATGCTTTAGTGGTGATTAGAAGAAGTAACTGTAATTCATTCTTGATCAGTCGATGTACCACGTTTATTATTTACCACATACCTTTTTTTTGAGTTCATGTGAAGGTTAAATAATCCTATTTAGTTTGGCTACAACAGACTTGCTCATCATGTTTGTATATATGCAGGTGATTTTCCTGACGACTCTGTTCTACCTGCTGAGCTCCAGCGGTGAATACTACAAACCTGTCAAATGGGTGATCAGCCTGACCCCCCTCTCCCAGCCTGGTCCCTCCTCAAATATCATAGGCCAGTCTGTAGAAGAGGCCATCAGGTAGTCACACACACAAAAGCTCATCCCACATGTGAACAACCTAAACGTACCTCAGTTTGATGATTTTTGACTTTGTGTGTGTGTGTGTGTGTGTGTGTTTGTTTGGAAGAGGAGTGTTTGACGCCTCTCTAAAAATGGCTGGCTTCTACGGCCTCTACACTTGGCTCACTCACACCATCTTTGGCATCAACATAGTCTTCATTCCTTCTGGTGAGTCAGCGTGTTCGCAGCAGATCGTGCTGTCACTATACCCACACCTGTCAGTTTTTTTCCTCACTCTCTGAATCCGTCTCTCCTGTCCTGAAGCCATGGCTGCCATCCTGGGTGCCGTGCCGTTCCTGGGGACCTACTGGGCGGCGGTGCCGGCAGTGTGTGACCTGTGGTTGGTGCAGGGCGAAGGAGTCAAGGCCGTGCTGCTGCTCATCTGCCACCTGCTTCCGACGTATTTCGTAGATACAGCGATCTACTCTGACATATCAGGGTGTGTATGTGTGAGACTGCTCTTACCAGCTTGTGTCTGTTATTCAAGCTTTGCATTGACACATTTGACCAACAAATGTCAACAAACCAACCGCCCGGTTGGCAACCCAAATATGGCTTTGTCTATACACGTCTATAAACAGTGTGTCCATTTGCCGCAGCCAGTTTCATAAACTATCAGCTGTTTGAGATAGAAAACAACACCCGACAGCGGGCCAAATAATTCTCCATCTCAGCTGTTACTGGCAGCGCAGGACTGTATCGAAATCAGTTTCTCCTTTCAGTAGCGTTTCCTGTTTCTCTTCCCTTCATGGTTAGAACTTCATTTAAGTTAACATTATGATTAGGGGTTCTCAAAAAGGGCTACTTGGGATTAGCTTCAAGGTGAGGGATTTTATGGGCGAGACTATTGTGTAACTCTTAGCATGTGTATTTTGTAAAATTGCTCTTTCTAACTTGTTTTTGAGAACAATATTGGTGTTTACATGTCACATGTAACCTACATTAAGTTTTTTCAAAAGCATACTTTTGCTCTGCTTGGATTTCAATCAAAGTCATGCTTGTTTGTTAATGCAACTGCAACCAGGGACACATTTCAAACCTCTCTGTGATGGTTCCTTTACATTCAAAGATTGTTGACAACTTTATCAGTGTGACGGAGAAACGTAAAATATCTATCGTGATTCATTACACGGCTTTGTTGAATACTTGAATGCGATTGGTCAATTATGTCATTCTATAGTCTGTCTATACATGCAGCGTGCATTTTTAAACCAATAACATTTCAATATTTTATGGCAAAATGATTGATTTCTTTAGTACAACACCATGTAATGAGCGCCGGCCATTGTTGCAAAACGAGCCCCCTCAGGATGATTCCAGTCAGGGTTCATTCTGTAATAATAAAGTTTTCTGTACATTATCTCTTTCTTATATATGCAAGATCAGATATGCTAAGAAACCTTCTACTACGCATTTCTATGCATTTTCTAGTCTCTGTATATTGTATTTTTTCCATATTTCTTTGTGTTGATGTGTTTTCTTGTCTTTGCGTCTCAGGGGTGGACACCCGTATCTGACGGGTCTGGCGGTGGCGGGCGGAGCGTACTATCTGGGTCTGGAGGGCGCCATCATCGGGCCCATCCTCCTCTGCATCCTGGTAGTTGCAGCCAACATCTACAGTGCCATGCTGATGAGCCCCAGCTCTGCAGTGCCAACGCCGGTGCAGTCCAGCTGGCCGCTCCACCCCATCAGGTAAAGGAAAAAAAAAAAAAAACTGAAACACAGGCAGAGAGCTGATTTAAAAAAAAAAAAAAAAAAAAACTTCAGAAAAATGCAAACACACCATCTTTTTCCCTCTCTTAGGACCTTCGCAGAGTCCACCCCCTCTGTCCTGAAGAAGACCAGTGAGTGAGAGCGAGAGAGTGCATCCCTGTGGAATGCCACCTGGCTTCCCATTGGCTGATTCCTCAGGGGAAGTGCTCCCCTCCCCAAAGCTCCTCCCTACGCCGCCCGGCTCTGGAGGTTTCGGCCGCTGACCGAGAAGAGATGGCGGCGTGATGGCTGGTCATCCATCATGCTGTCTGCTTACCAGAGCCGCTTCTCTGAGCAGCACGGCACCAGCTGCTCTCACTCAAGACCCTAAAATTACAGGTATAAGCGTTCAACCTGATCCCAAACATGGACCAACGATGTCACATTTGGCTTCACGATCAAATGGCAGAGACGTTGATGCTAATCACATCATCTCTCAGAACTCAGTGCCTAAATTGATTTTGTAATGTTTAAAAATGCCAAAAATTATTGCACTTTGTGGTGAATTATAAGATATATTTTTATCTACAAAGCCCCCCCTCCCCTGATTTCCACCCTGTGCACCCAGGCTGTGTTTAAGCTACAGTGCGTGGTCGTGCAGTATTTGTACTCCCTACCTCTCTCCTCCTGGAGGCTCAAGTAGAGTCTGTAGTGACAACTGGTTTGTGTAAAGATGAACTGAACAGTTCTTGCCATAGAAGTCCTCACGACAGGTTTTTTTAAAAATAGTTTAACATAATGTGTCATTCATGTTTCAGTGATAACAGCTGTGAGTTTACAACACTAGATCTTTGGTTTGACACACACACGCACACACACACACTCCTGCTCTCCTGGACTAAGCTTTGTTTCCACTGTTTCACTTTTTTTTTTAGGTGTCCGTGTGGTTTGATTATAGCGAATGTCTCTGCTAATGGCTGCAGGTTTGGACTGATGACGACTACTTTAGTGGGTCAGATTAGGCGTCCTGCTTTCAGGGAGTTTGGTCTGAATCCAAGACCAGAGGATTAACGGGGGATTCTGTTTTTACATTTTTAATTTATTCTAAGCTTTTTTTACACACTGTGAATGCACACACACACAAGCTCTCCATTTTTCAACACGCTTAGCTGATCTGCCAGTACTGAAGCATGTTTACACTACCTTGATATTGAACAGTGTGACTGAGTATTTTTGTTGAGACTGTTACCGTCACCTCCATCACGTCATTTCACCTTTTAGAAGAGTCTTTAGATTTCTTTTACTCGCCTCATCCACTCTTGCACTTGCTTACTCCATATTCAAACTACAGTCGAAGCACTTTTCTGAACAGAGTATGAAGTAGTTTACATCACGTGAAGCTTTAATAATTAACAATCTGTACAGATTTTTATGTAACGCGACACATTGATCATACATGGCTACTGTGTTAGCTGCCTGATGGTGGGAGGGCTGTGATGTGTTCTGGGTTGGAACAAATGTTGGTGGTGGTGATTTAATAACGGTTTCATTGTTTAATTAAATTACTGTAGTTTCCATTTGGTACCGTTTCTTTTGTTTTAGTCATTGGACATGCACTGACATAATAAACATTGTCATCTAAACTGCAGCGGCTCTGTTGAGTTCCTTATTAATTATAAATAGGTAGCTTTTTGACTGAATTAGGCCAGCAATTATTTATTTTCATTGTCACTCAATCTGATGAAGTCATTTATCAAATTTTGGCTCTTTTTAATTTTTTTGTCCAACCAGCTTTTTAAAACCTACAGCTATTGAATTGAAAATAAAGTGGTGTAGGAAATATTTAGCTCTTTTACTCAAGTAAAAGTTCTGGATGTAAAATGTTGATAAATGGCTGCTGTCAGTGCTACATATAATATGAATATGATGACAGAATAAGTCTGACATAATACTATAACTTGAATGTCGTAAGTGGAACTTATTTTTTAACTATCTTATATATTGTTAAACTCTTAATCTATACGTTTCTTCAGCTATCAAATGCATGTAGTGGAGTAAAAAGTACAATATTTTTATTACCCTCTGAAATGTCGTGGAGTTAAAGTATGATGTAGCAGAAAATGGAAATAATCAAGTAATCCTAACTACAAGTGCCTATAAATTGTACGTATGTAAGATACTTGAGTAAATGTACTTTGTCACATAAAACAAGTTATATATAAAACAAAAGTGCCCGAATCCTAATGTTCATTTTTGCATTTAAGATAGTACTGTAAACGAAACTAATTTCAGCACTCAGCTGAAGCAGGTTTTCTTATTTGTTTGGAGTCAAATTTGGCCCTTTTGATTGTCAAATTAATCCATGACGGGTCGGTCTTGAGATCTGACTGATAAAGATATTGTTATCCGCTGCTGAACTGTTAATGTACTTGCATGGACTCTTTAAATTCATGCATAATATTCTCATCACAGAGCAGACTATTGTTGTGCCTCCAGTGGGGGACTGAGCTATATGGGGCAGCTTCCAGGTGGGATTATGCTGAACTATGTAAATATAAAGCAGGCTACAAACTGCATGCATTCAAAATCTAACTTTCCCCGGATAAACAAAAGTTAAAACGTCCTTCTGTGTTTGTGTGAGTTGAGTCAGAGGTGTCATCTGTTCTGTGAAGGCTTTACAGATTGTCAATGTGTCACTGAGGCTCTGGACAGATGGACAGAATAAATATCAAATCCAGGGAAAGCTACAGCACGGCTGCTGGTAAAGCCAGGCACCTTTCAGCTGAGGCCTCCAGTGACATCGACAAACACCACAGTATGATCTTCATAGGAATATGATACAAATGTTCAAATATATGTATTCAAATTCAAGTTGTTAAATATGCGTGGAAATACTTTGAAGCTTGTGAAATTAAAATTATTCTTTTTAAAAATCATTTTTTTGTCTTATAAAAAAAAAGTCATAGGTATAAAGTACATTAGTTTCAAATAGCAAAACTCCTTTAGATCTATATAGTGTCAGTGCTGAATGTGGGACACCTGAAAATACAGTAATATTAATGACTACAGAGAAACAATGTGGGCTGTATGAGGCTGCAGTTTGAAATGTTTTGGGAGCAGCAGAGCATGTGAAGATATATGAAAATATGTAAAATATTAGAGGGGATACTTTGTGAAGTCTGAAATTTGTATTTTTTGATGATGGCCTTTCAGACTATCACTGAAAACACAGCAAACATTTCCCATCATGAGGTGTTTGTGTTTGGATCACCCAGAGAAAGTCCGCAGTCCAAAATGAAGTTTCTGCTCAAGAGCCGATGCTGGAGTTGAACCACGGCCTGCCAGGTGACTTCACACACTGGTAACCTGTAAATAAAAGCAAAAATTTTAAAAGTTAAAAGACCACAACATCACAGACTATTAAATTCACAGAAAGGAGGACAGAGGACAGTACATAACCTCAGCTGTGGCTCCACACGGATAACGCTGCCGTCTGCCATCTGCCATCTCTCAGGTTCAGGCTTCATCACTTTAAAATGAGCTTGTCAAACATGTTAAAACCTCCTTCTGACCAGATAAACGCTACATTATGAGCCAAGACATATTTGGATTATGAAGCGACACCTGCTGATTATTGTAAGAATCTGTTATTACATTTTCTACCGTGGATAACTTCATCTCTTTATAAGAAAACAACCAGTCTGTCCAAAAATGCAATTTATGACCAGTTCCACTAAGGCAAGGATAAGTCTAAATTAGTGCATGTCTCAATAATAAAATATAAGACTGATTTGACAAACAAGCATCAATAAAACGGTTACATTAGACACACATTTCAAATTTTATAAATTCACTCTGTTCCTCTGAACACGCTTCAATATTCCATCTTTTTCCAGGAGTTTCCCTCCGGGCTGCAGTCTGATTTGGCTTTGATCCGTTTCTTAGGATCAAAGACTCCACACAGCTCCTCTGAAGTCTGCAGCACATAAACCAGAGTGGAGTCTTCCTGCCCTCTCACAGCTCCAAATCCTCAACAGCAGAATCACTCATTTCATTTACAGAGACGAACAGAGAGCGTCGTCTCCCTGAAGGCGGCTCTTCTCGGATCTACAGGGCAGATTATTCCTCACTGTGGATGAAGAGGCTTCAGAGGAACTCAGGACACTTTGACGTCTGAGTTCTCTGCCTTTTTGACCACTAAATATGAGAACAATGCAAATTGGAGAAACAAAATCTCACCTAGAATTATAATCTGTATCAAGACGCCGCATTAATATGAAAACATCCCAATATCTCATTTACTGTAGGGGAGATGCTTTCAGAAAACAGAAGCAGAGAATCATCTTTTATTAAAGCTGTGTATGCAAAACACTGTTGTCTAATACGTCTTCCTGACGGCCCTGGTGGGTCTAATCCTGACAAATGAATAATTCAACAGATCAAGTCAAGCAGTTTGAATAATCCACTCTCCACAAAGCTTGTAGGGAGTCTGCTGTCTGGCTCTATTACCTTCACACTGCGCTGTCGTGTTTATTAAAAAGACAGAAGAGTCACATTTCCACAGTTATCTTGTTTCTGTCCAGAGTCACCTCTTCTTGAGCAATGTGCCTCCCACTGCAGGGAGGTAAGAGATGTTATAATCATGTAACATCCATGGGTGCATCATGCCACACTGGTCACATCTCACACCCCAAATCATCTTCCTCTTTCTGTTAAAAGCTGAACGTTTGACGTCTGAGGTGACAAAGAGGAAGACTGCAAGACAGTAAAAATGGATGTAAACAATGCAGAGTGTTTGTTCAACAGCTGTTTTCCCAAGGTCAATAATAAACTCAATATTCAAACAATCCTTATTTGTTTATGGAGAAAAAGAACATTGGCAGATAAGTCGCTTTTTTACACTCAAACATCCAAACTGGCTTAAAAAAGTGTGTTTTAAAAGTGTGTGTGTGTGCGCAGACAAAAAGAGACAGAAATCAACATTTTCCTCATATTGTTCTGTAAACTTTTTCACCTTTATTTTCTACATTTGGATCAGCTCAGTGTGGAAGCCTGGACATATCAGTTAACCTCAAACCCTCCCCCCCTCGTCCCCCAAAAATCAGAACAATCGTTACCCTCCGTCTGTCTCACAATCCAAAAAACTTTCACATCTTCAGCACACAGTCACTCGCTTCACTTCAGACATGAAACCAGTCGACGGCCTCCTCTCGCCACCATGCCCACAACAAAGATGAACCTGTGACGTGTCCTATGTGTAAACCCCTCCTCCACTGGAGGAAGCCGAAATGGTTAAAAACCTTTATGAAATCACCACTTCTGCCCTGACTAGCAGCCGCAGGAGTGATAGAAGCACAGAGGGAAAAAAAAAAAGAATAAAGAAAGCGTGATGGTTGAAATGAGAATGACACACTGATGTAACTGTTAAGCCGTCCGGCTCACTGAGATATGAATAGTGAAATACTGCCGGTGAGTTTGCAAAGTGAGATATGTAGTTATGGATTAAGATATGTCTGCTGCTGCGCTCTTTGTAATCCACAGTTCAACCCTTCACTCCCTTCAGCTCTCCACAATTATTATTCAGTCCCTGATTATGTCTCACTTCTAACTCACCTCAGTCACATCTCTGATATTCTAAAAACTTCTTTCCAGGCTTCCTTTCCTGCTGTAGATACGTCCTCAGGAGAGTGCAGAGACTCAGTTCTGTTTAGAAAATAAAAGCAGCTTTTGCTCTTTTGTACAACGGACGCAGGGATACGCTGATCTACCGTCAGTCTACGCTACGGGCTGTGGCTGTCCAACAGCGAGGAATCTGAGAGCTGTTTGTTCTAGCAAACAGGGAGCTGATGGACTGGGATTAGTACTGAAGATGCGCACACACGCACACACGCAGCCATCCACACACACACACACACAGGCAGCCATCCACACACTCCACTGGAGGAAAGAAGCCCTTGGAGTGCATTTTTAAAGAGGTCATTGAGAAGAAGATATGAGAAAATGGATTAAATTATCAGGCCGGCGCAGCCTTTTTTCTATTTGTATACAGGATGTGCGTGTGTGGCTATGTAGTGCCTTATGGGAGAGTTCCCTATGGTTTAACACTACATTAGGCAGTGAACATCAGTTACATATGCAGAGTCCTCTGTCTGTGTGTGTGTGTGAGTGTGTGAGTGTTTCTGTGTGTGTTAGCTCTATGTTAAACATCTTTAAAGACGACAGACAAACAGACAGACTAGGGTTACTGCTCTGTGGCACTCTCACAGGACTGTAGAAACAGACAAAACCATGTAAAAACTGGACATAGAAATCTCAAGATATCACAAACATCATATTTCTCTATCTCTAGATCTCTGCCAATGGCAGACGTCGGATCCTCATGTTCGGTCCTCTCGTTTTTTTAAGTGCAGTCCCTTGGAAAATCCTCAGCTAGGAGGCTTCAGTCTGTAGGATGAAATGCTGAGGAGTAACACCAGAGGGAGACATACACTGCTGCTGGACTGTAGGAGGGGCTCTGAGTCAGGCACGCATGACAGTCTCTCACACACACACACACACACACACACACACACACACACACACACACACACACACACACACACACACACACACACACACACACACACACACACACACACACACACACACACACACACACACACACCCTTCTTCATGATAGTTCATTTTCAAAATCCATTATAAAATTAAATTAAAAAAAACAAATGGAAAAAAAACAGAAATCAACAAGGAATTCAGCCGCCTTCTCAAAACATACATTCATCTCAGAATACACACACACACACACACACACACACACACACACACACATGAGTGCACACACTCTCTCATAAGAGGCAGTCAGTAAACGTTAAGTGATGAGTTGAGGGGTGGACTTCTTTGTCCAGGGAAGCTGTGAGTGCAGAAGCTCGACTCCAGCAGACAGTCTCATGTTCACGCCCAGGAGCGAGTCACTCTCCGCAGTTAAAATCTCTTTAAAAAAACAAAAACAAACATAAAAACAACAGCCATCGTCTCCTGGTGGGAGTCTTTCCTCTCTTCTCGCTCTGAGGAGGGTCAAACACACTCCTCCCTCTGATGTCTGGCAGAGGTAGTACCGTCCAATCCGTCCTCCTCTTTTCCCGAATCCCCTCACGGGAAGTCTTTCTTTGCCTGGAGCCCAATTTTAATAAACACTGTCTGTTCACCTGATTGCTTACTCTGGGCCGCTGTGTGTGTGAGTGTGTGTGTTTGAGAGTGTGTGGAGTGTGGTCAGAAGACCTCTGGTAGTGTGACGTTGCGGAGTAGCCACTGTTGGGAGCGTGTGTGTGTGCAGTCTCTGACGCTGGGCACCTGGCTGTCCTCCTCGCTGGCCTTGTCCAGACACTGGTTACTGTTGACGTGGACCAGGGTCAGCTTCTGCACAGCAGGGGAACACGGGGGGAGAGTGTGTGAGAGCATGCAAGTCAGGGTTTCGACTGGTTCATTTGAACATCTGTGCACAGGATACCTCACATTTTAAAATTCAAAATTCTTCTTTTTTTAATTCTTAGGCTCAATTTGGTTTTGGTGTAGCTCTCGCTGTGAGGCATGTTGTGGCTGAGTTGGGTAACGTGTTAATGAGGATATATCACCTAAAACTGTAGACAATAAATATCCCACGAACTCAAGTGACAGCTGGTATGTGGGAATAAACTGGGCCTATTATTTTCATTTTAAACAAAACCTGCGTTCCTTTTCATTTCTTAATAAAAACTAAAAAGAAAAACAAGATTTCAGATTACAAATTACGTATTTTCTTTGTTAAAAGTCTATAATCAGCAACAGGACACTTAAACTTTTGGATGTGAGGAGAAATAAAATTGAAGTGAAAACTGGTTCAGACTATTTTGCAGTGAAAATTGACAAAAACATGTTTTCTGTTTAAGCGGTTTCATTGTTTTTTTTATTTACACTAATTTTACTACACAGATTTCTGAACCTGTAGGAGAACTGTGTGTGTGTGTTACTATGTGGACATTTACTGTTGCACTTGCATCAGTGCAGTAATTCTTTCCTCACACATAACTGCAATGTGCAATTTCATCATTTCTTCCACTCACCACAGGGTCGTACTCCCAGAGCTGGTTGCCTTTGAGGTGATGACACTTAAGCATCATGACGGGTCCATTTAGCTTGGACACGTCTAGACACAAGTCGTCTGTCCTGATCTCCTTATTGGCCGTGTAGGAGAAAACCTGCACATCACACAAACAGATTCCAGATGTTACAACAAATCTTTTCCATCTTTTTCATCTTAAGGATTCGTACTCCCACTTCTCTCCCTTTTATGATGCCTAAATTGACCGTAGTATCAATGGCTAACACCGTTTACCCCTTTTTCTTATTTTGTGTCAGTGTTTGTTTCTTTATGCTGTTGTTTACCTGGTTGCCGCCCATGCCGTGGCAGTTGAAAATGCCGACTCTCTCATTCTCCTTGCGGGCCATGTTGTCCAGGCACTGGTTGGTCTCCACGTTACGGATCTGAGCATACACACACGGAAACCACATTAAGCAACACACTTAACCTGAACATAAAACCACACCCTTCGATTCCAACAGGTTCAGATTCATAGTGTCTGCTTGGACTGCAGGCTAAAGGCAGTGAATCACAGATTCATCTGTGTGTGTCTGTCTTACAGTGAATGCCAACATCTAAAATTTTGTGAGTCAGGTATTTTGTGTGTGTGTGTGTGTGTGTGTGTGTGTGTGTGTGAGAAAATAGAAAATGGGCGTACCTCTCCCAGGGAGTAATAGTGCCTGGGGATCTGGGAGTCAGGGTAGACATTCTCCAAGTACCAACTGAAGGGTTTACATTGAAGCTTTTGTCTCAAAGCTGTGCGAGACGTGATGTCACCGTAGTCCACTTTGGTCACACCTGGACATTCACACACACACACACACACACACACACACACACACACACACACACATATATAGACACATTTACACACACAGACAAGCACACAAAACATTAACAACATGAAGCTAGGTAACTATGGCAGCAAACTACGTTCATACAGTCCAGTGTTTGTTGAAAGGCTGTTAAATTAATCCATGTATGCATTATTTTAAGTGTGTCAATGGTAAAACAGAAGGCCACACATTGATCTGAAGGAACCAAACGCAGACCGAATATCACTGAAATACAGAGCTCAATTGTCTGATGGTGAAGTACCTGAAAAACTGAGACAGAGAGATCTGCACACCAAATAGGTATGAAAAAGAATGTTGAAGTGACAAATCTGTCTGTTGAAAATCAAACCTTTATAGACTAGTTTCCAAAAGAGTAGTTTCAGGAGAAAAAAGTACAATAAAATACATAAACAAAATAAAAAAACACACACAAACATTTGAGTCTTGCAGGATAATCCACTTCTTCGTCATAATGTCAGTGATGATACATGTTTGCTCAGTAAATTCTAAACACAAAGTGTGCTGGTTTGCCTCGAATTGCACATGAGGAATGCTCCATCTTTTATGGCAGGTGCAGAGTCAAACTACAGAGCAGCTCTCCTGACTCCTGGAGGAGCAGGAAACAGGCACTCTAACGTGTTGTGAAGCCTGGTTCCTGGCCCCAGAATTGCTCTGTCTTGTTTTAGTGATTTGAAGCCATCTAGTGTTGTGTTTCTCCAGGTGGAAGAACAGCAGAGCCAATCAGAGCTTTGTGGACAGCATTAACTGGGACGACATCTACATGTGCCATAGAGAAAATGGCTGCAAAAATGGCAACAAGCCATAAAGATTGTTGTCAGCTGACTTGCATGACTTTCCGCTATTGACAACATTATGCTAACTGCTACAAACCACCGCTACTGCTAACGTCTTCTGTGGTGAGTGTTAAAACTGCAGCAGCTGTTGTTTTCTTTGCCTGTAGGTGGCGACATCAACGTTTCTAGATCTGCAGGTCTAGACTGCTGCTACTACTTTCCTGCACTGCATGTGAGGCAGATTTGGCAGGTTTAGAACTGGTCTGACAGCAACAAAAACGCTCCCCCTTGTGGAGAATCTGCAGCCTGCTGAACAAAAGTGAGCGAATGAGTTTATGAGTGAGCTCCAAGCCAGTTCTGAGAGGCGCTTCACATCTAAAAATATTCTCAATTTAAGGATTTATGCTTCACTTTTGGTTGTTTCTCCTTTACCAGTTTTTGTGTGTGTGTGTGTTTGTGTGAGTCAATAGATGCTTAGTAGCGTGAAATTACTCGCCGCCCCCCGTGCCGCACTGCTGGGTCACTACTGCAATATCACACTGTCACTGGGTTAATGGACAGATCACAACTGCCACAGAGATTAACCTCCACACATGAGCACATACATGCATACTTGCATGAGCACAAGCACACACAATCCCACACAATCCCCCACATACTCACACACAATCCCCCACACAGGCACACGCAGGCACACACAGGCCTACTCACCAGGAGAGATGATATAGAAGAAGTTTTTAAATTCGTCCATCCAGACTTCTGCCAGGCGACGGTTGTTTTTGTTGATGATCTGTCCCGTTCCTCCAGGAAACGTGTAGGGCGTTGCCTTTCTGAACACGTGACCCACGTGAGAGCATGTGACAATCTCTAGAGTCCCACCGCACTGCCAAATCTGTGAAACACAAGCCTCATCAACACATATCCAGCGTACTGTGTAGAGCAGACACAGAGTGAGGCCTGATCACCGGATGAGCAGAGGCTGACCAGTGAACTCTGCTGGGAGATGGTTTACGCAGACTGCTCCTGTCTGTGTTGTGACAGACTGAATAAGTTTGATTGAATGCCAGTCAGGGTGACGTCTGACAAAGTATTAGCCAAGTCAACAATTTGGTCAGAGAAGTCAAACTCACAAGTGCGGCGTGCATGTGTGTGTTTCTGAACCCGAGCAGACGCTCCTGAATGCCTGCCAGTGCATGGAAGAATACAGTCATGTCAAATGGCAGCGGGTGTGTTCACTCACTCTGAAAGAGATTTCCAGGTTCTCTCCACCCCAGATGTCCATGCCTGCGTCATACGTGCCGATCTCCTGGAAATAGTCTCTGTCTATAGAGAACAAGCCGCCTGCCATGGTGGGAGTCCTGGAGAGGGACAGGAGAGCAGAGTAAATTAAGAGCGAGGTGCCACTTAATTCACTGAAGTCCTGCTTTCTAAAGGTCACGCTGTATCTACAGATCCCATCACAGTTTTATATTTCACTGCCCTCACCCCCTGTTCTCTGTGGTTTTCCTGTTTTTTCATTCTGTTTTTCTGCTCTCTTCTCTGTTGCTTGTGTCACTGTTTAATGACCTCGAACCTCTCCCCCATTTCTCCCCCCTCCGCAGAATAGTTTCCTCCTTTGTACAGTAAGTAGATCCAGCTTATTTTCCTTACTGCTTGTTTTTGCTTTAATTGGTCATCCAACTTCACTTACCAACACACGATGCACGCCTTGCATACAAATGGACAAACACAGATGAAACACATCCTGAGAGCACACAGGGTAATGGTTTGTTTGCAGCACTTGGCTGAAATTGGGAAATAATGAGCACCACAAATACAAGCTTGTTGAACAACACACAGATGTTGTTTAACAATCACAAATAAAAACAGCAGAACCTCAACAAAGAGGTGAATTGTGGCGACATCAAAAATAGATACAAGCTTTTTATTAAACAAACATATCAAAGCTCTCGAAACTCTTCAGCTTACAATTAAATTACTGTTTGTACAAGACACAAACAGTAAAACAAACAAAACCTACTAATTTGTGGGAATCCTTGGGTTGTGCATCGCAGCGCAAAATAATAATTAATCTAATTAAAGGTGGTTACTTAGAGCATCGCTTAGAAAGATTCACATTAAAAACAATGTTTATTGCCGAACCCATGCTGTGATGTTGTGATGTAAACACAAACACTACTAAAGTCAAAAAGTAACTGTGTAATTATGAATACAGGCCAGTGGTTTGTACCAACAATGTAAAACTGGATTATATTCCTCCATGGCATATGTTCAGGTGATCCTGTGGTGAATTCTGTCTGGAGGATTTACAGCATCTAATTGGCACAAGATGATTTAATGTGTTCTGAGGATTTTTCACAAGTCTTCTTTAGAACTTGAATACTTGTCATGTTTTTTCTGCCTAATGGCTGTAAAGAGAAACTTTCCAAGTGACCTCAGTCTTTTGCACAGTACTGTAAATTACACGGTAGCTGAGCCCATAACAACCACTTTAGCTGTTGAGGTTTCCTCCTTAACGTCACTCTATGAGGCTCCTGTAACAGACCTGTAGCTGTGATTCCCAACTCAACACCAAGTCAGCTATATTGGTGCTTGACTGAAACCTATTACACAGGCTTTATATTCTGAAAACTTGGCTCTGTGCAAAGGCCTTCAAGCCTTCTCAATAATGTAAAACTACTTTGTGACAGAACAGGGTTTATGTAAATCATGTCATTAGTGTAAAGTACCTCTTAATTTGCTGCCCTGACACTACAACCCATTTTTGTTTTTTTAGGCCACTTACAAGATACCCTTAGGAAACTTTTGTCACGCAGAGCTGTGAAAAACAACTAAAAACAGGGGCACAGAGTGTTACATAAGATATATTGTGTGTTTGACCTTGGATAATGGCAACAAACATGCTTAGAAACAAGAGCAGGAAGAAGAGATGATAGACAGGCAGAAATAAGCTCCTGCTTTTAGTTCCAAGGCCGTGGCCCACCAAAATGAAGAGCTTCATACAAGAAATGATACAAGGGCCAGAATTACACAGAGTCTTACATAAACATCGTGACTTTGGCAACAGAGGAAAGTTCTATTCTCAAATCTATTTTTCCAGTATTTCTGCCTTAGGAACATAATTATTAACTGTGGAAATTAAACGGTGAAGTCTGATTACTCTGCACACATCAATTGTGAATGCCTATCGGCAACGCTAAAGCTCGTAAGATCCAAGTTATTTTAAACAGCTGACTGACTGAGTTAGTGTGTATGATTCATGTGGTATTTTACTAATGATTCAATTTTGTCCCTGTGGGCAAATTCTCTTTTCACTTGACCCAACAGGGTCAGCTGCACAAAGGCAGCCCCGGAGCTGGTAGAGATTAAACAACAAGCTGAAAGATACTTCAAATAGGGAATTCGAATCCAGATCGTCTGATTTTAAAGGTTCCTTTCCGCTGTATCACCCACCTGACAGGCAGCGTACGATCTCCTTTGCGGCGGTCCATCTCTCTCTGGGGTACAGGGTACCAGCGGAAGTTGAGCTTCCAGTTGAAGCCCCCGTACGTCATGTCGGATCCTGCCATGTACTCGAACGTATCATCACTGATCACGTCGATGATGGGGCACACCACCGTTTTCCTACAGCAAACACAAACACATCAGCACAAGCATGCAAACACACCACTGCGCACACATCCGTCAGCCCGCTGTTCATAACCTTGGGTGGTCATCCCTTACGACTAGGTGCAGAGCTGCAAGATGTGGCACCTCCAGGAGCAAATGCATTTGCAACAGCGTACCATGCTGTGACTTCCCATCAGCTATCACTCATTGCACCTTCTTATGCCCTATGTGTTGTGTATGCGGTGTGTTGGTGTGAAAATGTGAACACCTGCTTGCAGGAAGCAGTTAGCAGTGAATGAGTAATTAAGCTTCAAATAAACACAAGGGCAAGCCCCCTGCAGGCTCAACAATAGTTTATTGATTTTTTTATGCTTGCCAATTGTGTGTGCATCTTGTGTGTGTGCGTGTGTGTCTTACTTGTCTTGCTTGATGCGGGCGAGAAGAGGCTCGAGCCACCCTGTTGTGCATTCACAATGAGCATCCAGAAAGGTTATGACCTAGAAACAGGGAGAGAAAACATTACACAAACCCAACAGCACACACACTATATAGAGAGCAGGTGACTGGGTGGTGGATGTCATGTATGTGCATGTGCACACACCTGGCCAGTGGAGAGGGACGCTCCCTTGAGGCGAGCACGGATAAGTCCAGAGCGCTGCTCCATCCTCACCACTCTGACAGGGACCTCCAGTCTTCTAACATACTGCTCCAACGGCCGCTTTAGGAAATCTTAAACAAACACGTACATGCAAAGAAAAAAAAATTAGAAACACACATAAACCCACACACAAGACAGACAAAACACACACACACACACACACACACACACAGCAGAAGCAGAATTAGGAGCTACTCCTCCAGACTATTTATTTTGTGTGAATACGCCTTAGCATGCCTGCCGACATCCCTTCTACCTTCCTCCCTGGATACCCCCACCACACACACCCTCTGACTTGCAAAGTCCAACCTGAGGTCCCATAGGGTGAAATGATGCTGTGTGGTGGCGGCTGGGGGGGATTGAGGGTAATAACAGAGTGTAATCCCGGCGGCTGGCGAATTAAAGACCTAATCTCCCCCAAACAGGGATTAGCAGCATTGCACAGGGTGGAGTGGCACACACAGCCCATATATGCTGACTGGCTGCTGGGCACCAGTGCAGACACACACTCTCATACACATGCACAAACACAGCTACACACACATACACACACACACGGCAAAATCATACAGTAGCTCTAAAAAATAGGCTAAGCCTTGAACAAGAGGCACTAACACTGAAGGAATTATCTGCAATGTGTGTGTGTATACCTCTCTCGCTAGCGTCGTCCACCAGGACAATCTCCTCCAGCAGTGTGTGTGGAGAGCGGTCGATGACGGAGTGGACAGTTCGCAGCAAGGTGCTCCACGCCTCATTGTGAAATACAATCACCACGCTGGTACGAGGGAGATTATCAGGGTATAACTTGTTCTTGCACCTACAAAGAGAAAACCAAACAATCAGAATAAAATCTTTAAGGTTGAAAAAAAAAACTGCTTTCAATGTGGAAAAATAGAAACATAATTAATCCAACTACAAATACAAAGCAAATTTCCAGTCATTCCAAACAGACAACACACTGTTAACACAACCAAAAAAAACTTCACATGGTACAACAAGAGGAAGTGTGCGAATTGCATCAGAATCAACACAGACATGGTAACACAAAGACAACTGCATGTGCATTAAGTGAAGTTGAAAGCTTTGAACACAGAGAAAACTGGACTGACAGAGGCAGAGCGAAAAAAGAGAAAAACACTCTAGTAGTAGAGACATCACAGTCCAGCCTCTGTCTGATTGTAAGAGACTGCTACAGAGACAGAGAGAGAGAGCTGCAGATAAAGTGAGTCTACGGAGGAGAGGGCTGAACATGAGGGAAAGTGCTGGGACTCAAACATCAACTAAACTGCATTAGTCAGTCATGGAATTGCTGCATTAATCAGATCATCATTTATGGCCTCGCAAAATGTCCTAATCATAATCATAAATCATTTTATCGACTTCAAACGAAGAACACTGAGGATGAGTAATGAGTGAGCAGCCAAGCGTATATCCCCAAATTTAGACAGAGAAAGACAGACAAACAGAAATAGCAGGTTGGCGTGATGACAGTTGATTAGTGATGCTAATTAGACTGCGAATCATTATCATAGCAGCAAAGATCACACACACACACACAACCTCTCTTATTAGCTCTTTTTACACATGTCGTTAAGTGGTTCGGGGGCGGGATTGTTGTGCTGTTATTCTGCCTCACTGTCTGTGTAAAACATATGAACACAGAATAGGGGAGTATTGTTGCTTCACCCTTAAACCGGCAGTGGAGGTAGTAACTGAGCCGTATTGACATACACTACTCACAAAAAGTTAGGGATATTCGACTTTCAGGTGAAATATATGGAAAATGTAAAAAGTTAATGCTACAATGATAATGTATCATGAAAGTAGGGCATTTAACCATGCAATGGTCATTTTATTCATCTTAAACAATTTATTGAAAGAAAATCTAACAACAGTGGTAGGTATACCACAACAAAAAATTTTCGGTGCCTCAATAAATTGGGATGTGGCCAAAGGACGTCCACTCCTCTCCTTTCTGTGACTCTTCCAGTCTCTCTGTATCACTGTTACAACCTCCTGATGACACTCTGTGACCCTCTAAGCTCAGTGAAAACTTCCGTCTGAGGACTTCCTGTTTGAAGCCTCGCAATGGCGAGGTGCTGTTGATCAATTATTAGGTGTCGTCTTGGTCTCATGATGTCAGAATGTGAACAGCTTGATGAGGAGGACTGTTTAAATACCAATTCTAACTGAAGCAGGAAATGTATTGGTCGATTCATGGATCAAACCTGTTGTGAATTTTTCTGTTAAGCTTCTTGTTAGAGAACAGCAACTTCTGCAAAAAGAACTGAAACACTGAACAGTTGGACATGTGCATTCAAAGGTTTAGAGAAGGTCACATTAAGTTCACCTGGAAAGGTTAGAATGCATTTTAGGTTCATTCTGAAATTTCACCTGAAAGCCGAATATCCCTAACTTTTTGTGAGTAGTGTATGTTTAAAAAAAAGTGTTTCTGTTCTCTAGACCTGCTGTCCGATGCTGTTGTGTTACACTTGTACGCCTGTCACGCCTCTATTGCTTCCTGAATGCTTGGTTCAGTGTAAAAATTAGGGCAATAATGCAGGGTTTCTGTGTAAAAACCACTACTGAGAGGCACAGAGGGATGTAGTCTAGGAGAGGTCATGCATGAGTGGAGACAAGAGACGATGAATATTAGTGAAGGACTGTGTGACAGGACGTACTGGAGTAGCTCTCTGCAGTATTCCCTGAGAAACACAGTTTTAAATGACCAAACTGCAGGGTTTGCATTGTTTAGGCCATTAGGTACAAAGTTTGCATAGTTAATATTACACCTGAGCACTTTCCAAAGCATACCTATGGTTACATATTATACGTTGACATAAGACTGTATCCATACCACCAACTCCTAATTTGCATTGAGAAAATACTTTAATTTCTGCGGCAACTAAATCCATTATGGGTTTGCAAGAAACAGAATCTTCCAATTTGCAGGTACTACTAAAGTGACTGATGATAATTTTGCTAGTTTTATTTCAGCTTTATAGTAAACAGACAACGGGAGATGCTGCACAGAACATCGCACATTCAAACACTGCAAACGTTATGTATAAAAGACATCTCTAAATAACCCAAAGTGTCTAAAAGAAAATAAATTGCTATTTGCCAGGGCTTTTCAGAAGTCTGTTTCATGCTATTTGCCTTTTCAAGACATAAAAGACTTTCATAGTCATCTCCCCAACCAAAATCAACTGTTAATTTTCTGGAAAATCATTGGGAATAATACACATATTACAGATGGATTGATTTGCACAGATGGCAGAAAATATCATCAAATCCCGAATGCGTGTTAAATGTTACTCTCCGATTAAAAAAACTAATTAGGCACATATCGGTTTTAATGGAGAGCAAAAGTTAAAGGAGTCAAAGGAGACAGGCACACTTCGGTAGGTCAAGAAACCCTGCAGCCTGCCGTGACACCAGCGTCCAAGCTCTCTGACGTTAAACGGTCAAACTGCTTCCTCATGAGACACTCAGTGAGCTGCTCAAACTGTCATCCAATGACGACAAAACTGAAACCAGCCTGTGACTTCCTTCCTCTGACAAATTCGACTCTCACATTAGCCAAATGGAACATGATCTCTCTTTCCTCCATCTTCATAACTCCCTCGCTCCCTGAGATCATCCAAGTGCTGGAATGCTTCCTCTCTCTCTCTCCGCTGCCGATTCTGACAGAAGGAATGTAACGGCAACGGAGGAGAGGAGGAGGTCAAGAATACACTCCATCCTGCAGCTGCCTCTGGAGCATGTTAAATGACACACACAGTGATTCTCAGTTTGTGGTGTTCATGTGTGCACGCTCACACTCTCTGCAAGGAAGAAGGGCTGATGAGCGCACAAGATGATTCACTGTAAAAACAGAGACACCCTTGGAGTCTTTCAGCTTTTATAGACGTCAGCTTGTGTTTTTCTCTCGGATTCACAAACACAAACAGAACATCCAAGACTTGCCGCTTTTCAGACATGATCTTTACTGTGGAGACAAGCCCTCTGTGTGTCCCGTAAACCAACATGTGTTGGCACACGAAGGCAAACGCATGTCTGTGTGTGACATGATGTGGATCTTAAAAACTGAGGAGTGGTTGTGAGCACTGTGTATTAAAACAGGCAGGCTGCTGGAGCAACATTTGGCAACAGCAAAGCAGGGTAATGAGTTACAGGCTGTTTCTCCAGCCAGTGGATTGTGGGGAGAGTTAGGATGGGTGGGCAGACTGGTTCTGATTTAACAGCATCACTCTTGCAACATTAACCCACTCACACACACACACTCACACACTCGCATTCTTCATTGCAGTCAGAATCTAAAAAAATGAGAGCATGCAAAGTTTTCTGAAAGGTGTGGTCATGGAAAGTGTTTTCATATACAGCTCCACCCAATCACATGTACGTACTCCAACTCAACATACAGACTCAAAAATACAAACACAGGCATTAACACACACACAGGCTTAACTGTGATGTCAGAATGACCTGTCCTCTCCTGTTTCTTTTTTTCCACTGCACTGCTGACAATAATGAAAATAAACCATCAGTGAGTTTCCGCTTCAGAGTTTCAGCTAATGGCGACCTGCTTGACTATGATGAATTCATTCACAGAGTTTCCCCAAACCTGCCGATCCACACACACACACACTCGCATACAAATAAACACAAACACACGCCTACACACACACAGACGCATTGCCTTGCTTGATATTGACTCTGTCTTATCTCCTAATTGGAAAAGCAGATAGACGGAGAAAAGGCTGAGTGAAAACACACCTAGTAATCAACCCCCGCTCAAAGACTAAAACCCATTTCACGGATCAATGTCCTCTTTCTTTCCTGGCTGTCTAGTGTGCATGTGCCCCTGCCTGTCAGTCAGTCTCTCTGTCTATCTCCCTAAAAACCTTCATTCCTGATCTATGCATGTTCCTCTACTGATGCGCAAAAAAGGAGCAAAGGGGGGATGGGAGGACGAGCTGGTTTCCACCTGCTTGAACTAACCTTGACATATCTTCCAAGCTGCTGGCTGGTTGCACGCCTGTCTGCAGCTCTGACTGCCTCTCTGCCTGTCTGAAGACTGAACAACCTGCAGCCACTGGCACTGACAGACACTTAAGTAACACTAAACTCTTCATTGTAGAGGGGAAGGAATTGCAGGTATAACCTAGTATTACTGAAGCAAAATTGAAAAAAAAAAAAAGGGGCAGCATAAAACTGTCTACCTTTTAAACATTATCCTTAAAAAATGACTGCAATTTTTCTTCTTGGTTAGTCTTGATTTTCTTGACATTTTAGTAAAACTCCAAGGCAGTAGGCTTATGAGAGTTCAATGTGCTTCAAGGTCTGATGAAATGGTATCATTGCTTTATTAATGTGATGTATTTCGTGTTGCAACACGACAGTGAGGGATCAATCTTTAGGGTGAACCAATGGGCTGTTAATAATAGAGAGAAAGGCAGTTTGATTTGATAGGACAGGCAGCAGGGTGGGAGTGTTGAGAAATCTGTCATTACTTTATTAGATGGACCTTTTAGTAACACTCGCTATTGAAGCATGAGATCACCACATAAAAACACTGGCTGGACACAAGCTGTGTCCTAATTCCAAACTACCCACCAACTCCAAGCAGGTTCTGACTCTATAGTGTTAACACACTGATTCATTGGATGGTTTTGGTCATTGTCATCCTGCGTCATCACATGGGGAAATCTCAATGCAGGGCCTGACAGCAGTTCATGCTGTACTTTCATGCTTCTTATGTGTTCATTTATGTTCTCTGTTGTAACAGTTAAGACTGCAATTCCATCACATTATAAAAAGAGGTGTCTATCACTCCTGGGATCACTGTTGAATAACATAGCCAACAACACACAACATTTTAAACTGCTTTTGGCTGTCTGACTGATCTGGGGAATTCCACACACTCACGTGCTGATACACATAAATGTTAACAAACGATTTCCATCAGTGTATAAATCACTGACACAGATTATGTATCATAAGATAAGCTTTTAAAATCATGTAAAAATCACAGATCTGCAATCATCCTTTCAGTCTGGTTGTTTAGACTTAACAGGTAAACAAACCAGAGTCCGGTTTAACTGCTGTGAAAGCAGAAACAGCTGATCCTTGAGTGCGCTGCCCATGGACTGTATCATACCAAAATATACTGCACAGGGAAAATGGAGGAGCTGCTCACAGCTGGAGAATCTCCAATAAACAGCTTTGTGGACAACCCCCCCCAAAAAGCAACTACTAAATCTTTGGGAAGTGTTCTGCTGTCTGCGTGGCAGTGGTACTTCAAAATCGTAGCAGGACTTAGATGGCTACACATATTGTATAATTTTCTGTTAGCATAAAACATGTTGATTTTTATCTTTCAAAACTACAGGTCAGCAGACGATGACAGCATTTGTTGCAATCAGTATATGGGATGGAACTGGGACACACTGACTGTTTCTCAGGAAGTTCAGGTGTCCATGGATTCATGGAGGCGACCACACATTGTCTAATTCACTGTCTGTCTGAGTCTCTGTTTAAATTACTTCGTAAAGCATACATTCATATACTTTTACCTTAAATATAGTCTTTCTGATTTTTTATGATTTACATAGTTTCTTATGTCTTCAATCCATCTTTCTTTCTGACTGTTTCTAAAATGTATTCATATACTGTATATACATATTGTCCTTTAGTCAAACACTTGGTTGGTAACAGGACAGATTATTAGCTGCAGGGAGGCTGCTCACCCTTCCAGGCGGACATCGGGCAGCGACCTATTCAGGGCAATCATCTCAGAGGCCATGAGGTTGAACTGGTTGATCTTAAACATCTCCTTCATCTTCTCCTGGTTCTCCTTCGGGATCACCACAGGCTTCCCACCTTCACCGGGTCCGTCCCGCGGCCTGGCCAGCGTGTCTGAAGCAGATACACACCCATACAAACACGCTCAGCTGCTGCTAGAAGAGTGTTTTTATGTGATCACATCTACATGCGTTGCCATCCACACTCACCGTCTCTCCCGGGCAGTCCCCTCTCCTTTTTGTCGTCACACTTGTTGCACTCGCTGAAGTAGAGCAGAATGAACATGTCCAACATCACCCACACCAGAGAGGTGGCCAAGACCACCTTACAGTAGGCGAACCTCCTCATCCTAAAAATGCATTGAGAGAGTAAGAGAGAAAAATTAAAGCTCTGGCTGAGCTGAGGAGTGATGGTGAGTCCTGAGCTGCACACACAATCACAGGCTTTTCCAAAGCAGCGGACATCCCTCTTTTATTTCTTACACCCTTCAAACGACTCTACAAGTTCTCAGTGCTTTCACTTGTCCCTCCGCCTGTCTGTCTGTCTTGACTGTCTGTCTGACTCTCGGCTCTTATCTGTCGGCTGTTTATCAGCGCCTCTCCAAATGGTCACCTTCACACTCAGAGAGAGACTCAAAATGAACGCTGTGCATTGTTAGATTTCTGTCTCTCATCACTCCAGCAGAAAAAGAGTAAATCTATGAGGGCATTTGTAAAAGTTTAGCGGTCAGATTAGTGTCTGGCTCCATTATAAGCACAGTAAACACTGACATTTGTGTTTTGGAGAGGATGTTACGCGGTATCTAAGCAACCCTTTAGCTGATTTCAAATTTCACGTGAAAACAGAGTTCCTAAACACCCTGCAGTGTACAAGCCGGTCTACCATTTATACATTTAACATACCAAATCCCTGTGTGCTAGAGAGCAGTCAGATACACACTCACACACACCCACACACACACACAGATCAGAGAGAGAGGAGCTGTGATAGTAATTGCTTTTCTTTAGCAGGCAGCAAGAGACAGACACAGCCACATTAAAATTCCTCTGCTCCCCTTCCCTTCTCTCCCCCAGCACCATCTCTCCTCTCTTTGGCTGATTCTCTGCCTCAGTGATCCTGCAGGTTGCAGCAGCACAAGCAGAAGGGAGAAAATTAATTTGGCCACAGTGATTTCTTTCGTGCCCCCGGGGAGGAGGGGAGGTGTTTGTGCATAGCTAGCTTAGCATAGCTTAGTTTAGCTTTGCTTCGCAGCCACCGAGGATGGAGAACTGCAGAGTGGCTTTTCTAAATTCCACCCGATCGGATTCTGGTAGCACAAAGTGCCGTGCACAGCAGAAAACAAGAGTGAAGATCTGTCTGTTCTCTCAAAGTTTGTCTTTTCTCAGAGTTTTGTGCCTGTGGAGCCAATTCATTTCAACATCATGACATTGTGGTAGTCTGACCTGTTACAGCTACCACTTTATGTATGTATGGATGTATGGATGGATAACATAAAATCCACACCAACATATATAGTTGTGTTCAAAATAATAGCAGTCCAACATCACTAACCTGATCAATCACTGTTTTTGGTAGAAATTATATTTCTACATGGCGAATAATTTACTAGTAGGTGTAGTAGAGTAATAGAAAACCAACAGACCGAACAGTCATGACATGCATGCTGCTGATTCTGTATAATTGAATCATTAATTGAAAGGGGCATGTTCAAAATAATAGCAGTGTGGAGTTCAATTAGTGAGATCATTCATTCTGTGAAAAAACAGTGGTGGCCCTTTTTAAGGAAGAAGGCAGCAAATTGTTGTACATGCTGATTATAGTGCATTTCTCTCTGAAAATCTGAGTAAAATGGGTCTTT
Organism: Pempheris klunzingeri; assembly: GCF_042242105.1. Lineage (NCBI taxonomy): Eukaryota > Metazoa > Chordata > Actinopteri > Acropomatiformes > Pempheridae > Pempheris > Pempheris klunzingeri. The sequence goes on along the minus strand of NC_092019.1, from coordinate 15,317,686 downwards.
CCAGACATTGTTCAGAAGAACAGCATACTTTAATCAAAAAGTTGATTGGAGAGGGGAAAACATATAAAGAAGTGCAGAAAATGATAGGCTGCTCAGCTGAAATGATCTCAAATACTTAAAAATGGCAACCAAAACCAGAAAGACGTGTAAGAAAATGGAAAACTACCATTCGAATGGATTGAAGAATAGCCAAAATGGCAAAGACTCAGCCAATGATCAGCTCCAGGGAGATCTAAAGGTCTAAAGTTACCTGTGAGCACTGTAACAATTAGAAGACGCCTATGGGAAGCCAAACTATCGGCAGTCCCATTGTTGCAAAAACATGTGCTGAAGAGGTTACAATTTGCCAAAGAACACTTCGACTGGCCTAAAGAGAAATGGCGCAGCATTTTGTGGACTGATGAAAGCAAGATTGTTCTTTTTGGGTCTAGGGGCCGCAGACAATTTGTCAGACGACACCCAAACACTGAATTCAAGCCACAGTACACTGTGAAGACAGTGAAGCAAGCATCATGATATGGGGATGTTTCTCATACTATGGTGTCGGGTGTATTTATCGCATGCCAGGCACCATGGATCAGAATACATCAAAATACTTAAAGAGGTCATGGTGCCTTATGCCGAAGAGGAAATGCCCTTGAAATGGGTGTTTCAACAAGACAACGACCCCAAACATACCACTAAGCGAGCAGCATCTTGGTTCCAGACCAACAAGATTAACGTTACGGAGTGGCCAGCCCAATCCCCGGACCTTAATACAAGAGAAAACTTGTGGGGTGACATCAAAAATGCTGTTTCTGAGGCAAAACCAAGAAATGCAGAGGAATTGTGGAATGTAGTCCAATCATCCTGGGCTGGAGTATCTGTTCACAGGTGCCAGAAGTTGGTCGACTCCATGCAACACAGATGTGAAGCAGTTCTCAGAAACAGTGGTTATACAACTAAATATTAGTTCAGTGATTCACAGGAAAGCTTCAAGCATTTTTCAGTTTATACAGTAAATGTTTGAGTTTGTAAAGAGAAATGCAGACACTGCTATTTTTTTGAACAGCCTAATATTCCTTTTTCTTCACTTTCTGTAAAGTAATAACAAATTTGATAAATCTTTGAGTTAATAAAGTTTTGATTTAGAATAGAATGTGCAGTGTTCCCGATGCATTTGCGTGTATGGAAATAAAAGCTATTATAAGGATTTTGAGCTTTACTCACTTTTTTAAACACAACTGTATGTTCATGCTGGGCAGAAATAAACACAGGACCATTAAGTTCTCCCATAATACTGAATGGAGCCCTGCCACAAATGGCTACTAGAGTCATACAAATTGTAATAACTGCCCACAATGAGAAATAAGGGCTGCAACAAATGGTCAATACCAATGAGCATTGGTGTCATGCCAACTGCTGCAGTTTGATAAAAATTACTGCTTACCAATTACTCTACGACACAAAGCTAGCCCTGACTGGAGACTTACATTTCAAAGCAGTTGTCAAGCTTGTCATGCCATACATTTGAGTTTTGTTACCTTTCAAGATTTTCTCTCTCAGGCTGATACAAATAAACTGGTACAAAGAAACCACCTGTAGATAAATAATTCACTCAAACTAATGAAATTACTGCAAAAAGGGTACCAAGGTTAATGAAAGTGCATTTTGTCACATCAGTTTAAAACTGGCACTCAGCGATAGATTGAATCAAATTTAAAATGACACTTGGTTCACAAGTACCCGGCCAGTAGCGCAGTGGATAATTGCGCATGCCATGGGGAGGCCTGGGGAACTCGGGTTCGACTCCCTCCCAGTCCCGGCTACCAAAAATGGGCGAGGGTTGCGTCAGGAAGGGCATCCGGTGTAAAAAAACTAATGCCAAAATCTACAAGCTGATCATCCGCTGTGGCGACCCCGGAAGGGAGCAGCCAGAAAAGAGACAACAACAACAACAACAACACTTGGTTTACAAGTCTGTTAGTGGCCTGGCACCTACAGGAAGAGCCTTTTTAACTTCATCAGCATTTAGATTCCCTATGCCTCACTTCTGGAGCTTTCTCTTACACAGCCTCAGAAACACTGAAAAACACTTTTTTGATTTGATAACTCAATCTGATTGACAGAAACCTAATCCGCCACTATTTTGATTTTCATTGCCTAATCCCAAAAACACAGAACATTCATCGGTTCCAGCTTCCCAATTGTGAGAAATTGCTGCTTTTCTTTGAATTACTAACAAATATATTACGTTTACTATCATATAAGACAAAGAAAGGATTTTCTGAAATTTTACAGTGCAAACAACAAATGGATTAAATCATGAAAATATTTGTTAGTTGCAACCCGAGTGTTTACTGTGCTCATTTATTTTACTACTATTTCAATAACACCACATTTGCAGAGCACTTTGAGCTACTGAAATCCAATTGAGTTGTAATAATCTATTCACAAAAAAAGCACAGCATGTTCACACCACTGACTGTAGCTCTGGTTCACACATAGGTGTTACTCTTAGCGTCATAAGTGTAGACAGAACGCATGAATGACAGCTGGGTGCAATTACAATATGCCGTGCTTTATGATATGTAAATGTGTCTTATAGTTTTCATCCTTGCTGCTTTTTTTTTTACATCTACTCTCTTTTTTTCCATTTTCAGGGTTCCAACCACATCCCTGATTCACATAAAACTCAAAGCCAGTTTCAGTTTCACATCACAGTTACACCAGACTGCTGTTGGAGTAAACTGCTGAACAAACATGAAACAAAATAAACATGTTAAATGTTATAAAAACCCATTCTGGTATATTCCTTTAGAGTAACTGTTTGGAAAACTCACAGATCCTCCCGGATATCCTCAAAGAATTCATTAAATTGCTTGTCTCACTATTTGGATCACTCCTCTCAAAATTCTTGAAATTCCAGGACCAGTGAGAAGCCTGAAATCCAGTCTCCTGCTCTCTGCTTTCTGCCGCTCCTGGATTGTACCGGCCTCACTTGACCTCCACAAAGTTAACATGACACAACCTGATATCACAGCAGAAACTTGGACATATCTCCTTTTTTCAGCTTTCCTGACGCATAGGCAGAGCTAGGCACATATGCCAGACACAGAACGGCGCACTCAGGCGGAGACAGACACCAACGTCGAGGCACTCCATCACAGAAACACACACGAATATATTCTTGCTCACAAAGTCTTGTCAAAATGCTGTCAGAGAGATGTCAGCTGGTTTCCCTGAATGCTATTTGATCACAGCGAATGTAAAAGAAGTAGACAGCAGCGCTCCAAGCAGTAGCAGAGACAATTTATATGCATGTACATTGACTAAATGCATGCGCACACACAACCCCATTATTGTCTTTCAGCCATGCCTCTCCACTCACTCTATTTCTAATCGGGCATGGCAGAGGACACCTCAGGTCTCCTCTGTGCTCATGGCAGCCCCAGGCCCTGCTTCTGTGTGTGTGTTGCATGTGTGTGTCAGTTTGGTTTATGTTGGGCACTAGTCTCTTTGAAGTCTCTTTTAAACGACCTGGCTGCCTATGACATTAAACAGACACACAAGTCTCCATCGCTCCATCTGCGCGCTCTCTGCCTAATCCATTAACATATCACGTTCCCCCCATCTTTCTTTTATATCTCCATCCTGGGCATCTCGCTCCTTCTCTCTCAGCCACCCCACCCCCAACCCTCCACTCGTCTCTTAGTGATGTCGTCTCCTTTCAAGAGCGGTTGCCATCACTACTTCCCTACAAGAACACAATTTCCCCCTTCACATCCCTCTCTGTGTTTCTCTTCATATCCCCTACTCTCCTCTCCACCACAGGCTTAATCCCCCTTTAGAGGTTGCACAACCAGTTTTTCTCACAACCACTTGGAAATACTCTGTAGCCAGAGGATCCAGAGCTTCACAATTTATGACTGGGAGCGAGGAGCCTCCCTTCTGAGTATCTTCTGTTTATATGTGTAAAAGAAAATTAGGAGGGAGGGAGACAGTATTTATATGAGAAAGTGCTGATGAGAGAAGAGAATTTCTGTCTTACTAATCAACACAAAGTTTGTGCTGCTAATTCATATAATAAACTACTAACATAGTTTATTTGGCTGCTCTCAGTGTAGCCAAGTTGGTTATTTACGAAACCAGATGCCTTTTAATCTAACCACTTTCTCTGCCATAAACAAGTGTGTAAAAATGAATGTTGCTGTTTGAAGCGTCTTCAATAAGAAAACCAGAGATGGTGTTATTTAAGTGTATGAGCTGTCCTTGGATCATGTGTGCTTGATTAGCTTAACAGTTTCCAAGACAACGCTGATGGGCGCGGTGATTTTCTGAACAGTTGTAATGCCTCTCAACTGGAGCAGAACAAGTCACAGGCTAATATTAGGGAAGTGAAACAGAACAAGGTGGCCTGGAGCCCAGTCTGCATTGCTCTCTACGGAGTCGAGGTACGTAGCCGCTCCTGGCAAAAAGGCTGCGGTCACTTCATTTCCAGGTCATAACCTTGACTGTAGAACACAGACTGGTGGCATACAGGAACGAGAGCGAGACAAGGACTGGGAAAGACAGAGCTGGTGAGAGAGACCAGTTTAAAAGAGGAAACGGAAAGTACAGACGGTGTGTGTCTGTGGATCCATAAAATGTAGTGTGTACTCCTACTCCTACACATCCACTGTATAGGAGAATATTCCTATTTATGAGTGCCTGCAAGGCAAAAGGCTTTCCTGTGGTGGGTAACTTTTGACCAAAAAAAAAAACCTTTATACGAAATATTAACCTTTAGCTAAAAAGAGAAAGACAGGCGTTAATTCACTCAGCAAACACCACAAACAGGTATTTGATGAGTGTGGCTATTGTTTTGGCTGATTAGTGATCTATTACAAAATTGGCCCCAAGACAAGACGAGCAAGGAAGAGTGTGGCATATCACCATAGCTAAACATTTTTATGGGGTCTTTTTTTTTTAAAAAGATGTGTCATTTTGGATAAAGCAACAAGGGCTTTGTTGCAACAAGACCCGGCTTTGTCTCAAAATTACTACAGAAGTACAAAACTATCAAAAGAGAGAAGAAATGGATATAAACAGAGACAATTATGGAAGCAGAGCACACAAGCAGTGAAACTAGGTTCTGTTTGCTGCTTTGACACTCTGATCGAGAGCTGAATGCTAGAGACGTCAGGGAAACTACTTTTGAACTAGAAACTGGTAAAACTTCCTCTGCATGCCGTCCAGTATGATTGACTCTGAAAGCGTGTTGGCAGCTATTCAAAGAAGCCACTCCTCAATGTGCAAAGATTTTATAATGGACTTTTTTTCTTTGACTGTGAGGAAATCTGATATGTTCACATATGTGACAATGTGAACGAAGGCATTAAAAGAAGAAAAACATCATCTAGGCTGTTGTAGTAGTTCAGTGTCAGGCTGCTGCTCTGCAGGTGCACTAGACTGTACTGCAACTGGGCGGGAATCTCAAAGAGTATTCTTCTCATACTTGTAGGTGAGGTTTATAGGCGTCTATCGTGAGTTGAATGTTTGGCTTTTTTATTCAAAGTACTATTTCCAAGGTCAAGAATTAACTTCAAGCATAGAGAGTTTGTAATAAGTAAATCAAGCATATTTAGAAAAAAATGACTAAGATATATTACAAAACTTAAGGGCATCTTCTCAAAAGTGCATGTGTGGTTATATAAAAATAAACCAAAAAGTGAATATCAGTCACTTTTTTTCATCAGTCATTTTTTAACACAAAACACTGATATCGGTAATAGCTTCAAAAATCAAGTATTGGTCGGACTTGAATACATCAGCAGTATCTTTTTATAAAATGAATACTATTTTTTGTTGCAAAGAAAAAAGAAACAGAGGGAAAACAAAGTTTAAAAACTTGGTGTAAAAAAGGTAAAAAGCAAAACAGAAATAACTGCCCATGGCAGCGTAAAAGTCTAAGTTGAAATTGATTACCAATGCAAAGCTTGGTACAGGCACAAAGTGGAATTAAACACTTCAATCTCCAATCACTCCGGCATTTTTGGCCAAAATCAATACGCATTATTGTCACGGGGGTGTTCCCTGGACGGTTGGAGGGAGCACAGCTGCCTGGCTATACAGTACAAGCTACCACAAGCTAACCACAACTACACAGGCAGGAAGGAACACAGCACATGTGCAACAGATATGGAAGCACACAGACCACCACATCATACCTTTTGGTCTGCATGACACAAATGTGTGCTATAACTACTCTTTTAACATGATCCCACATTTTCTCTCCATTCATTTTGTTCTCACTTTTTTTACAGACATGGTTTCACGTCACAAACATGTAAAGGTATGAAGTGGACGCTTTGACACCACTGACTGACACAATAACACTATTTACAAAATTAACAGCATCACAGACTGTGTGTTAATGCTGAGCTGCCTGACCTGGCTGGTTTGTGTCTGGCCTCTGCTGGATGTCAGCTGCTTTGAGCGCTGCCACTCCTACAACTTCTCATGCCAACCAGGCAGGATTTACGAGGCTCTGGCTTCACAGCAAGGTTTCCCTGCCTATCATAGACTTTAACAGTTTACCTGGATTTTTTCCTAGGCATAAAAATCAGACATTACACTTTGCTTTTACTTTCTAGACAGGACTTTGTTTCAGTGCACCCATACTGTTCTAAATCTAAATAAATGCAGGATTTAAATACAGTCTCTTTAAAATCAAATATATTGTTATTTAATGCAAGCATTTGTTCTTTCCAACTTGTTAAATATTACTTGTACTGGGAAGCCTTTGAGGACAGCACAGAGAGACAGCTCTTGTCAACTGAAAAAACATTTTGTTTTGCTTTTCTTAAAAGACTGAACATAATGTTTTGCATATTTTAGCTCTGCTAATAATATATTATTTACAAAATTGCTCAATATTTTCCAAAGCAGCCTGTAGAGACTTGAAGCTGACTGAATTTGGCAATCCTTTACAGTAATGTGTCATGTTTAGTTTTTGTCAAAGGTATGAATGACACTTGAATCCAAGGAAGCATGGACTAATCAAACATTAACACTGCTAAAAGAATTATGTGGTTCTTTAAGCTCTTTGCATTAAAAATGGCCCTGTTTTGTAGCACTATTGCCATACTGTTGTTCATTTTCATCATTATAGGATAATAAATCATGGTTTATTGTGTTTAGTTACCATTACCATTTTATGCAAATCTGCCTCAATATAAACAGAGAAAAGTAAACGATACTAAGGAATTAAGACATGTTTTTCATTGGTGATTGGAAATTGATCCCCCCTAATCCTAGCACCTCTATGTTACCTACTCTGACAAATGAACTACACAAAACCTCTCTCTTGAGCAGGTCGTCGTCTTGTTTGTGCTACAATACTATAGTATTCGTTATGTACTCTTGAGAGAACATTCAATCGTATGTATCCACACACACACAAACACACCCTGGGAATATCACGACCTGCTGTAAGAGGTAAGGAAAACTAAAAGAGCATACCCGATTAGCACAGTCCTACACCTACAACTGTTGGGTAATCTGTAAGCCTGTATGGCACCTAGACAAGTTGGTGCAAGCTTGAGATCTCATTAAGAGTTGACACAAAATAGTTTAATTCTCAACTAGGAGTACAACAAGGTCAGAACATCCTTAAAGTTGGAGGGCCAAATTCAAGACGCTGGGTCAGTGAACATCTACAATGCTTCAGAGACCCCAAGAAAGACCGTTAATCACCAACTTTCTGTTGGGTTTGCACAGCAGAACCATATGAACCATGGAGCTCAAAATAAAGTTCAAAGATGGTTTTAAACATACAGAAGCAACAGATTATAGCTAAAAGCCTAAAAACCTAAGAGGAAGGCCAGAGTGGTGGAGGGAATCTGCCGGAGTATGACGATGCCGGCAGAATTATAGTGAGGACTGTAAAAGTTATATCTGACTCTGGAATGATAAAGTTCTGGCTTATCTACTGCTTTATATTAGTAGTGTTTTGAGTTTATGATCTTCTCTGTATGCATTTGTTTTGGTATTTTAGCCCTTGGTCTGTGCAAAAAATACACTGTGATGTTTTGCTGGGGATAATATAAATGGACAAGCCTGACGCTCCATTTAATTTAGCCCCATCAGTTAAATAATCATACCTGTCCAAGTGACTAAAGGGGTCTCTGGTCAGATGTGCAGGGTGCTCCACCAGCAGAGGGGGCGGAGCGTCAGAGATCCCACTTCCTCTTTCGCGCGTCACTCAAACATGCTCCTTGAACAAGAGAGAAACAGACACAGACTGAAAACATTGTTTCGCTACAGATGAGAAAAAGAAGCATGCATGCTAAGCAGTTGCACAACAACTTAGACTCTCAGTTTCAAAATCACTCAACATCCAACACACTAAAGGAGCTTTGTCTACCATTTCATTTATCTCTTTAACGTTCAAGTTTCAGTATATAGTTTGGGGACTGTTTTTTCAAAAGAGGCCGAGAGCGTTCCAATCGCTCCTCTGGGGCACAAAACCGCAAAGAAACCACAGGAAGACCCGAGAGAAGCTGCCACTCAACGGCCTCAAACATACATCCTGGCTATGCACACACAATAATAACACTCTCACATAATCACAGTCAGAGCCACAATGCCACCAGGCACATCTCCTGTTGTCAGTCATTTACAAATTGTCAGCATAGCTCTGTATCTCTTCGTATTCTGTTATAAGTCCATCATCCTCCCTCCCTCCACACCCACCCAAAGGTCAAACATAACCAAAGACTCTCTGCCAGCCTTAGCGGGATAAAAAGAGGGGGAGGGAGAAGACAGAGGGATGAAGGGGTAGAGGGATATAGGGATGGACAACTGACGGATTCTCAGAACTGCTCGTTTCACTGGATTAATCTGCTATTTTTGAAAAATCCGCAGAGAATGAAGATGAGAGTGAATATGATTCAGTGTGGGCGTATGTGTGTGTGTGCGTGTGTGTGTGTGTCTGTGTGTCCTTCAATCTGGTCCTTGGCCTACTTTAAAGCCAAGTCATCATTTTGGTCCACTGGGACTTCATATTGCCAGCCTGTGTACGTATGTGTGTATTAAGAGTTTGTATTACAAGAAGAGCCATATAATAAATCTCTTCCTGCCAGCCCACACACTCCTGCGTTAGTGAGTGTGAGGAGGCTGTACTGCAGTGCAGGTATGCTTCAGTACGTGAAGGGTCCTGGCCACCAAACCTCTCCTGGGTGAATCATCATTTCCTCATCTCCTCCCTTCTTTTCTTTCTGTCCGTCTCTCTGTCTCCATCTTAAACACATATGCCATAAACAGTTTCTTTCTATCCCTCTTTTCTCTCCCTTTATCAGACACACACCTCCAGTAAGTTTGAGTGGAATGAATCCATCTGCAAATTGGAAGCAGGACAAGCAAGAGCTTCTATAAATACTCATCAGATTCCCTTGACAATCACAAAATAAACCTACAGAACTACACACAACACTGCAGCGCAAATAGCAACCCATCTCGCTCTCTGTCTGCACAGAAAACCTCTTCCTCTCCTCATTCGGCTTTCAGGCCGTCTCGCGCTGTAACCGTTGCATGAGAGCTGTATGGTGAGGAGGAAAACAACCACAAGAGCAACCACAAAGAGAAAGAGTGACAGACAATGAAACATACCAAGACAGAGCATAAGGGGGTAAACCTTGTACAGCATGGTTTGGCAATACTGTACTTTATTATTACCAGTTAATGAACCAAATTTGAATTACTATTTTTTAATGAGAGAGATACTCCATGTCTGTATGGTTTACTGGGCTCTTCTCCAACAGTGCAGCAAAGTTGGGAAATCTTCCAACATGTGCAGCTACCTCAGCTTTTCCTGAACCTGGATATCAATTGTTCTCTTATTAAATTTAAACCCTGACCTCAGTTCTTTTTTTTTTTTTTTTTTTTAAACGACAGAAAGTAGTTGGAATAGATACTGTTGCTGTAAGACAGTCCTGATCTCAAACACACACAAATATACTGGCTGATGACACAAAGAGGCACACACCTAGTATACCAAGACGTGATGCCTCAGTGGTTAAGCTAACAGATGGACACTTAGTCAGATGTGTAATGCAGAGCAAGTGAGCAGAGATGGGCCTGTCCAAACAGTGAGCTGTGCCAGTGGAACATGACATTATGTAGGCCAACACTGCACTGACACAAGCATCCACAAGACACAAGAGAGTAGAGACAGAAATATACTGTGTCCACTTCGGAGCAGGCTAAAAGGATTGGCTTTGTTCTTGTAAGGCACAGTAATTCTCAAGCTTATACAGTGCTGTGAAAAAGTAATTGCCCCCTTACAGATTTCTTCTGTTTTTCCTTTATTGTCACACTTACATGTTTCAGATCATCAAACACATTTTAATATCACACAAAGATAACCTGAGTAAATACAAAAAGCAGTTTTTAAATGATGATTTCATTTATTAAGGGAAAAAAGCTATCCAAACCAACCTGGTCCTATGTGAAAAAGTAATTGGCCCCCCTTGTTAAATCATGAATTAACTGTGATTAACCACATGTTTGAAAGCTGAGTTCAATTTCACTAGCCACACCCAGGCCTGATTACTGCCAGAGCTGTCACTTAAATCACTTAAATAGACAACATGAAGTAGGCTAAAAGATCTCAAAATGCAACACATCATGCCCCGATCTAAAGCAATTCAAGAACAGACAAGAAACATAGCCATTGACATCTATCAGTCTGGAAAGGGTTAAAAAGCCATTTCTAAGTCTTTGGGACTCCAGCGAACAGTGAGAGCCATTATCCCCGAATGGAGAAAACATGGAACAGTGGTGAACCTTCCCAGGGGTGGCCGGCCTACCAAAATGACTCCAAGAGTGCATCGACGACTCATCCAGGAGGTCACAAAAGAACCCCGAACAACATCTAAAGCACTGCAGGCCTCACTTGCCTCAGTTAAGGTCAGTGTCCATGATTCAACAATAAGAAAGAGACTGGGCAAAAATGGCCTCCATGGGAGAGTTCCAAGGCGAAAACCACTGCTGACCAAAAAGAACACAAAGGCACATCTCACACTTGCTAAAAAAACATCTTGATGATCCCCCACACTTTTGGGAAAATATTCTGTGGACTGACGAGACAAAAGTGGAACTTTTTGGAAGGTGTGTGTCCCGTTACATCTGGCGTAAAACTAACACAGCATTTCGGAGAAAGAACATCATACCGACAGTCAAACATGGTGGTGGTAGTGTGATGGTCTGGGGCTGCTTTGCTGCTTCAGGACCTGGACAACTTGCCGTAATTGATGGAACCATGAATTCTGCTCTCTACCAGAAAATCCTGAAGGAGAATGTCCGGCCATCAGTTCGTGACCTTAAGCACAAGCGCACTTGGGTTATGCAGCAGGACAATGATCCGAAGCACACCAGCAAGTCCACCTCCGAATACCTCAAAAAAAACAAAGTGAAGGTTTTGGAGTGACCTAGTCAAAGTCTGGACTTAAATTCGATTGAGATGCTGTGGCATGACCTTAAACAGGCCATTCATGCTCGAAACCCTCCAATGTGGCTGAATTAAGACAATTCTGCAAAGAAGAGTGGGCCAAAATTCCCCCAAAGCGATGTGAAAGACTCATTGCCAGTTACTGCAAACGCTTGATTGCAGTTGTTGCCACCAAGGGTGGCACAACCAGTTATTAGGTTTAGGGGGCAATTACTTTTTCACATAGGGCCAGGTTGGTTTGGATAGCTTTTGTCCCTTAATAAATAAAATCATCATTTAAAAACTGCTTTTTGTATTTACTCAGGTTATCTTTGTGTGATATTAAAATTTGTTTGATGATCTGAAACATGTAAGTGTGACAAAAAAAGCAAAAACATAAGAAATCTGTAAGGGGGCAAATACTTTTTCACAGCACTGTATTAAAAAAATGCCAGAATCTGCCCTCTGAAATGTTCACCATCCTATGGCATGATCCCCATTTTACTACAGCAGTCGTTTCTTGAAACCCCATTCTTTTTCTTCCTTGAACACCCATTCCCTGTAGCAGTCCACTGATACAATCTGTCAAATTAATATCACTGCCAACACTGATTTTATTAAGCGGATCAGGTGTTGGCCAGATGTGAGCCTTCCACATTAAATATAGTTTTCTGTTCTGCCCTATTTATTTGCTGCAGTGAGCTTATTTTAAAGTGTTAAGCCCTCAGGTAAGAAGATGGCAAAAGTGCAACTGAAGTTGATGTATCACAATTACAAAATCTCAAACTGTCAAGCCAAATATAATTAAAACATGCACACAAAGAATGATGGTGTATGAATGTCTACACTTACAGTTTCACGTAGAGAGGCAGCATTACATTGACTTTAAATTTGGGAAAAGAGACCACTGGTGCCGTATTCTGAACTGGCAGATACCCTGGGTTTAAGTCTCAGAGTTGTTTTTAGGAGAAAAAAGGAAAGAAAAGTTGGATCAGTACATCCCCAGTTCTCTGCTTCTTCCAGTCTTTGCCATCCCTCTCTTTTGTATAATTCCTTTCGTCTTTGTTCCAGCTGTGACCAGCTGAGAACCATGCAGAGAATGCAGCATGGCAGCCAAAAGGCTGGGTCCTCATCTTCCCACCCTACTCTTGCCTCTATCTTCGTCTCTACACAACACTCCCTCTTATTAATCCACAAACATCGTCTCCTCTCCCACACAGGCCACTTTCCATTCAGTCTGAGTCAATGTAATTCCTGTCGTAAATCCAAAGAAAACACTGACTGAAACAGAGCAACAAATGCAGAGGAGAGGGGGAGCTCATGTGTAGACTAATGGTGAAAGCTCTGCTAGCAAGCACAAGTTCTCTTTCAGCGAACAGAGATCACTTATCACACTCATGTGGATGAAGACATGCATAAACCACATGATAACACCTTGCAAGCTAAAGTTAGCACTCTAAAGCTTAAGGGCTCTGAGGCTTCAAAGCAGGACTGGAGCCAAACAAGGTTGAGGAGCTCTGAAATGACCTTTGCCCTCGACAATTTAGAGGGTAGTGTGGGCTGAGCTAAAACTAACAGACAGTCAAATTACAATTTTTTCACAATTCACAAGCTCAGCGTGAACACACTGTGACCAACCAGCCATGGCAAAGCATTAAACCTAACTGTTCCGCTCTCTCTCTAAAGATGGCCAGAGAAAGACACATAGTAGAGGGGAGAAACTGGGTAAGACAGGAAGGAAGGTGTCTTTTCTTTAGACTGTGTGATAGCTTGTTATGAGCATGACGTGTGTGTGTGTGTGTGTGTGTTTGGCTCCCAGCCAGGGTTTCTACATGTGTTATGTGACTATGTAGCGTATGTTGTCACAGAGGGAGTCCAAAGATGACATCTTTGGTCTTAACAACAACAAACACTGCTGTGCCAATCCTGTGCCAACTGCACCACCCCACCACCTCCTTCCAGCCCTCCCTTCAACCTCCTGCCCTGTCAAACACCTCATGTCTCCAGTGGTGTGGGAAAGGAAGGCACTGAGGGGCCTGCAGCATCTCACGCATGCAAACACCAAATCCATGCTAAATAGGGACTAGAGGAAAGGCAACAAAAGATGACAACAACAGTGTCATAGGCTGTAGCTCACCATTTCTGACAGCTTTCCAGGGGAAGCCCAGGGAGGAAAAACAGGAATGCCAGGAATAGAGCGAGGAGAAAATAGGTAAGGAGCAGCTGGGCCACCATCTCACACGTATCCTGGATGAATCAGCCTCAAAAAACAGCCTGCTTTGCATTCCATAATAGCGTGGTCTGGGAGCAGGGGGCCTGTCACTTTCTAGATATACTGTATGCACTCACATTGGGAGGCAGAGTAGGAAAAGATATAAAGAGGGAGCCACAGACAGACAGTAAAGGACAGATGAAAGGAGAGAGCCACAGAGAGGAGAGAGATCTGCTTCCTGTTTACAGAGAGCACAGAGCACAAGAAACAGAGCAGCAGGGTGCTCGGCCACCATTAACAGGCATAGCAGTTACGACGGAACACACACACAAACTTACTACCTTCCCTCCTTTGTGTCCTGAGTGATTACACAGAACAGATTTAGCCCAAAACTTTCCCATCTATCTCTGTGGGTCTTGGTGACATCTGGAGGCTTGTGATCCGTTCCATATCTCCCTGCTGTCCCTGCTCTGGCCAGCAGCCGTGTTAACAGGATCATGCTTAAGCGCATGCACGCCCCCAGCTGTGTGCTCAAAAGCTCCCGGCAACATTCCCAATCCAGGACAGACTTCCTAGCAATTCTACGCAGCATGCAATCTCTTCCTCTTGTAGTCTGGTGGTTAAACTGTGGGTTTAACACATTTTCCGGACAACAGGAGCTGGTTTTAAGCTGCGTACACTGCAGTAACATTAACGATCCTAAACTTTATTTTCCACGTAGCGCTTAACAAAAGTAAGTGCTTTCAATGTAACACAACTTCAACGGGCCCAGTGTTAGGATGGCACAATAAATGTGCAGCAGACACCTGGAGACCCGGCAGCTGAGTGTGCTGAGTCACTGCAAGTGATAGCCTCAGCCACAGCATCAGCCTTCAACAAAAAGCTAATCTGTGGTTCTTTCACAGAAGAGAATGGCATTTTTCATCTCACTGTTCAAACAGTGCCATTTAAGGCCACTTAACAACAAATAAAGACTTCCTCAATTAGCCGGTATCATTGGCTGTTGGCAGGATCATGTAACGTACCTGTCTGTTCGCACACTCGATCTTCATTAATCCTGCTATTTAACACTGCTGGACCTGTTCAAGTGGTTTGATCTATGAGACCATATTTCAAAAAAATGGACACTCAATAGCCCATTGGCTGCAGCAAAATGCACAATCAATCACTGGGCAAACTTCTAAATGTACACATACAACTCCACACACACACACACACACACACACACACAACTCTACACACACACACACACGCACGCACAACTCTACACACGCACAACTCTACACACACGTGCACAACTCTACACACACGCGCACAACTCTACACACACGCGCACAACTCTACACACACACACACACACACACACACACAAACACAACTCTACACACACACTTCCTACCCAAGCTAGCACTATCAATATTTCATTTAAGCAGTTCCGTCATGAGGTCAATAGCCCCTGCACAAACACACCCACACACACACACAAACCCACACACACTCTCCTAGTCACACTACATAACCTCCAATAAGCTTTTGATGTGAGTTCCAAGTGTTCAGCAATAACTTTGGCTTAATGACTGCAGGTGAAATCCACTATGAGCCCCAGGCATGACTAATCTGGCCATCCTCTTTCCAATCTAGTCTTATTAAGAAGTCACACAGATTTTCATCTCCATTTCTAAAACACTGTGCCTCTGTGGACCCTATTCTAATGAGGCTTGCTCTACACAATTTCAGATGCTTGTGTTTGAATATTTTGAACATGAACATTTGAACAAAATAGAATATCTAAAACAACCCGAGCACTGTGTTACAGCATATGTGAAAAATGTGCAGAAAATGCCAAAAAAAAGTCAAATCTCAAGTGCAGATTGACCTCTGCTTTACGCTGCATTTTTGTAGAACATGTTTTTTGCCAAGCTTGTCCCTCCACAGTAAGTACAGAGGCAGTATCCCGCTGCTGCCTCTCCCCGCAGAGCTGCAGCCACACTGACCCACATCCCAGCCTCTGGCAGATTACACTGCAGCACGCACACACACACACACACACACACACACACACACACACACACACACACACACACACACACACACACACACACACACACACACACACACACACACACACACACACACACACACACACACACACACACACACACACACACACACACACACACACACACATTCTCAAGACACACAAGCACAGTGACTCTGACATTTGTGGCTCCTAGAAATGCAATTTCTGATGGCTTAGCATGCAAGTACACATGCACACACTCATAAAAACAATAGGCCTGTTGTTCTGCAGTCCATCAGCCAGGAGTAACTGTTGATATGGCTATCAGTGTGACCGGGCCAGAACAACTCCACTCAAAGAGTCCTCAGACACACAAACACACAGACCCACACACATGCACACTGACACTCAGGGTAGCGGCCTAGTAGCAGATAAGAGCTAGAGATGGATGGGTGTGTGTGTGTGTGTAGGACCAGGGGGGAGTGCTGTACCTTGGTGAGGGTGAGCCTGGGGCAGATAGCTCGCTCTGTCTGTCACACAACCAAGACAGAGCACAGAGCTGCCACAGCAGGGGTCTGTCCTTTATGTCCTCCTCTAGTTCCTTCCCTTTGTATCAAACAGTTACATGCTTTTCTCTTTGGGATCAACATTTTGGCTACAATCATGTGTGTAACATTTAATGATCTAAACAACCAGTCACACCCTTGACGGCATCGTCACACCTCTGATTTCTTCTGTTCATAGAAAAAAAAAAGATTACACGGTTGCATTTGTTTGGGTTCACAGTGCCTAATTAAAAGCAACCCTGGGCAAGTAAACAAAAGCTATATGAACTCACTCATTGGCAGTCTACTGAGCAATAGCTTTGGTAGGGTGAGATCAAATCAAAGCTGCCACCACTTTAGCTAAAATGGAACCGATTTGGTTTAAGTCTTCACTACTCTTTACTTGCACTGGTGTTGAGAACAGATGAGAGCAGAATATGAACACCACTGTGACTTGAATTCATTAAGAAGGTTTTTTCATCCCACTCCCTCATCAGCTGTGATGTTTGGATGACTCAAACCATAAGAATTCAGTTTTAGTGGAAGTTAAAAGGCAAAAGTCAACTGTTGATGCCCTTATCTACAATGCCGGTTAGTTTTCTGAACTTCTTTGTCTTTGACAGCGAAAGAAAATTCTTGACTGTGTTCTGAGAGACAAAGCAGACATCTTATGATGTCTTATATAATATACAACAGAGTCTACTACCATAAGCTTTGTCTTGTCCACTTTTGGTAGAGCACATTTCTTCAGATTTCAGAAATAACTACATATGAACTCATTCAACAGATAATTCAATTGGTGCAGTTTTATACATGCATGCTAGAACTTACCTACTTCAAAATGTTGGACATGATGAAAAGGTTATGTACATACGGTGCAACCTGAGAGACAATTTCCTATTATAGGAGTATCTTTTATCAATTTAAAAAGGTGAGGCATCACACTGGACTATTCTATTCATATTAAAAAGGTATCTACTCCTGTTCTTCCTACAGAAATCTAAAAATCTCAGTTAACTGTGAATATTTCATTCAATAATGTCACCTATTCTCTATAACAATACATGTAGTTTTATATTGGGCTATCAGTATTCACCATGCTATAGTCCATAGTTTAGAAGATCAACTGAGAAACTGTTTATGGATAAAATACTCACAGTAGTTTGGGTGGGTTTGACTAAAAAAATCTCATAAATAGAGATTATACTAATCAACAACATGCAAGACAACCGACTTTTTCCCACAACTGTGTATTGCTTCGGGTGTTACGGGCTCCATGTGAAAGCACTGAGAACAAGTGTCATCCAGGTACAAACAGGGCTCTCTCTTTTTGGGGGGGATGAAAGCAGTGAGAATTGTGTTGTAAATCCCTATAAATGCTCTCAGGGCTTTCTTGATTTAGCAGCTCTGTGAATACAGCGGCACAGTGGCTCAGTGCTCTCGGCAGTGTCTCCTCACAGCAACAAGATCCTGAATTTGAACACTGCAACTACCCTCTGACTCGGGCTGACTGGTGGTGACAGGCATGCTATAGTGGGTAGTTCTTCTGCCACTGTCCTTGACCAAGGCACTAACTTCAGAACATGGAGATAATCACCATTGTACAGCACTGTGGCAGTGAGGTCAGGTCAAACGCAGAGGACAAATATCCCCAAAGAGATAAGAGAAGTGTAACTCAGCTAGGTCACATTTCACACACCAAATACCTTTCCTTTAATTGACAGTTTCTGTGTAAAGTACTGCTCTTTTTGAGGTTTAAATTCAATGAAATGGCATTCAAGTCTTACACAACAAAAAGGCCTACAAGCTGGATGGAGCAGCCATCTCAAACAAACAGTGGCAAACACATTAAAAAAAGGCACCAACAATCATTCCAGGCTACAGTAAGGAGAGACATCTGTGTGCAAGAGTGTGTCACACAATTGTTTCACGACGAGTCAGCAGAAATTGGACATATTCCACTTCCTCCTATGGCGGGTGTGTGGGGGGTGGGCAAGGAGCAGGGCTGTCGCCATGGAAACTATGTCTTTTCCTGTCGGGTCATATCTCAGACTGAAGCAGATGCTGTGAGCAACATGCGGACGCATTAAGAGCGCACTCTTACAAAGAGGGGAATTGTTGGAGCTAAGCTGAGCACAGTGTATAGGGTTACTCAATGCTACCAGGCTGAGCTACAGCAGTCCCTATTTTATTACTCTGTTCAGGTGTTCAAGGTGCCTCTTAAAGCTTCGAAGGATTGGTTTATGAAGTCCACTATGTCATAGAGTGACTAAAAGCCAACTGCACTTGTAACAACAAGTCAACTGCAACTCCAAATGGATTTCATTCAAGCTAATAAGTTACATTGACAAGTCCAGATGAAAAAGAATATTGATGAAATAATACAATAATGCAGATATCATCCTTTAAATTGACATGGCAGACTTGTTATATTTACAAAACCAGCAGATATTGAGTAATATTAGCATTCATTTGTCATGTGTCTGGTCATCTGCCCAATATCCACACTCTTTTGAGCTGGTCACTAACTTTGTCGTTTGGTGCTGGAGAGGTAGCATAGGTAGAGTGACCCATTTCATCTTTCACGTAGTCAAGCTGAAAATACTTGATCAGAGCCACTGTTCAAAAAGCTACAACATTAGAGATCCTGCAAATGCCACAACTTTGTCTCGTGTGTTAATCATTGCCCAGTGACAACGAGGAGCATGTTATAGCAACTTGTGAGGAACTCATCATTTGTTTTCGTTTGCTGGAATGCGGATCACTTGCAAGTTGACACCTGCCTCTTCAAAATATTTGTAATTCCATCCACAATCACACATCACAGATTTGAGTTCTTCCCAGAAAGTTTTATTGACAGTGGTCATGCAGTCAACACTGTGAAGGAGGAGGCTGCGTAAATAACGAATACACAACAGTCCCTGCTGCTGACCACGTGAAACCGTGCCCATTTTCACACCTAAGCCAGGGCATGACACAACCATATGGAGCAGCCAGCCAGCAGGAAAGGTAGCCAGCAAGAAGAGTCTGGGGTCATGACCCCTGTGGCCCTGCTGTAAAAAGCACAATGGTAATAAAGATAATGGATGTCCCATTGATGTGCAATCAATGCAGTTCGTCATGTGTTTTGTCATCACCTACTTTGCTAATATTTTTCAAACACTGACGACTCTCCACCCTCGGCAGGACACAACCTCTCTGCTGAGTTTGTGTACACACACACACAGAGCATGATGTTTCTCCATCATTACAGTCGCATTGTTTTGAAGCAGAAACTTATGGTCCTAAAATGTACACGCATAGCAAATCCCAACTTGTTAAATAAAACTATTTTACTAGAATGAAAAATGAATATAAATGCTATATTAAAATTACTGTAAAATTAATATGTGGCTGGCTGGACTAAGATGAGTGGTCAGCTGTTTGGATGGCAGCCAGCACATATGGAAAGCTCTGCTCAGCACACCTGGCCACTTGTGGCAGAAAGTGGGTACAGACTTTACCAACAAGACGTCCTCATTGTGAGAAAAGTGCTTTCTGACATTATCGGACAGTCTGATGATCACTTCATTTGGACCAGCAGCTTTTATTTATATTGGATGGGAGTTAAGTGTGATCTCTGCCATATTGTGCTATAATACAGTCTTGCACTGTGCTTATATTGCCGTCTACTTATTACCTCATGATGTCATCTCCATTTTAACAATGCAGGGGTATAGGAAGCAAACTGAGAACAGAAATAGACCATTCATTCCTTGTCAGAGAAGAACCAATGTAGAAAACAGAAGACTGCAGCTAGAAGATGAAATAACCCACTGCTGAATAATGGGCTAAATCCTATTTTCTTATCATTAAGCCAGCAGAAACAGTGTGTCCATCCAGCTAAGATACTCTGAGTGTGACAGGCTCTGAATCATCTGTAGAGGCCCTATATGCCGTCTAAACATACTGCACCATAGCTAACGCTTGCTGCTCCTTTTGCCTTTATAGCTTTAGAGTATTTCAGTTTCCAGCAAAGCTGTTTATGAGCAGTCAAAGTACAATGAAAAAGGCAGGGACTGTAAAGATCACACTCTGTGTCTGCATACTACAACAATTAATACCCACGAATAGCACATTCACATATGCTAAACACACATGTGCTCTACTACGGGTTATGTGTTGGTGTTGGCCTTTAGTTGGTTTCAGCCTGTGAGGGAGCAGGGAGCTGGCAAGACTCCCTGGTGGCACTGGCTGACCCACTTCTATGCAACTCTATCCCTAATGTGACCCGCTGGAAAGCCAGAGGACACACATGCACAGGCAACGCACGCACATGTGCACATGCGCGCACACCCACACACATAAACACACAACTGAAACTGCCTACTTACAAACCCTTGAGGACTGAGAAAACACACTACTAAATGCTGCTGATGGCTATCTCCCTCTCCTTCTCATCCCTCTCCGTTTTCTGGTTCTCTCACTTTTCTGAAGATCGACCATTTAGGACTCTGCTATCTGATCTAGCTAAACTAGCCATCAACATCCGGAGTGAGTTTTTGTAAAGTGTACACTAGGCTGGCAGTTTCAAATACACTGTGTTCCAAATTATTATGTAGGATTAAGTAGGATTTCAGTTAAATAAACTTTGTTTTTCAATGAAACATTTTGCTTGTGTTGTTTCTCCTGTCTGTTTAAAACACTGACATCAATTTCAGACAGGTTTGATAATTTATTTGGCAGGTGAGCCTAATTAAAGGGAAACTACTTAAGGTGGTTGTTCCACATTATTACGCAAGTCACAGGTTTCATGCAATATGGGGAGAAAGAAAGATCTTTCTGCAGATGAAAAGAGTGAAATATTGCAATGCCTTGCAAAAAGTATGAAAACACTGGAAGTTTTCACGAAAACTTAAGAGAGATCATCGTACTGTGAGAAGATATGTGTGTGATTCAGAGCGCAGACAGGTTCGTTCAGATAAAGGTGCATTGAGGAAGATTTTTGTCAAGCAAATACATCGTATTAAGACAGCAGCTGTTAAAAAGCCACTGCTGAGCAGCAAACAGGTATTTGAAGCTGCTGGTGCCTCTGGAGTCCCAAGAACCTCTCGATGCAGGATCCTTCAGAGGCTTGCAGTTGTGCATAAAGCTGTATTTCGGCCACCCCTAACCAATGCTCACAAGGAGAAACGTTTGCAATGGGCTTGGAAATACATGAAGACCAATTTTCAAACAGTTTTATTCACTGATGAATGCCGTGCTACACTGGATGGTCCAGATGGATGGAGTTCTGGGTGGCTGGTGGTTGGTCAGCAAAGAGGTGGTGGAGTGATGTTTTGGGCTGGAATAATGGGGAGTGAGCTGGTAGGCCCCTTCAGGGTGCCCGAAGGTGTCAAAATGACCTATGCAAAATATGTGAAGTTCCTAATGGATCATTTCCTGTCTTGGTATAAAAAGAAGAACCGTGCCTTCGGGAGTAAAATCATTTTTATGCAAGACAATGCACCATCCCATGCTGCAAAAAATACCATTGAATCCTTGGCTGCTATGAGCATAAAGGGAGAGAAAATCATGGTGTGGCTACCATCATCCCCTGACCTCAACCCTATTGAGAACCTGTGGAGCACCCTTACAAGGAAGATCTATGAGGGTGGGCTACAGTATACCGGCAGTATACCTCAAAACAGCAGCTCTGGGAGGCAATTCTGGCATAATTATATGAAATCCAGGCAGAAACTATACATGGACTCACAAGTTCAATGGATGGGAGAGTTGTGAAGGTGCTATTCAAGAAAGTCTCCTATGTTAGCATGTAACTTGACCTATAAAGATGTTTTTGATTGAAACAGCATTTATTTTGAGAAAAAAATATCTCCTAATACAACAGATTTGCATTTTCAATTCTTTATAACCTATTGAATGCTTTGAAACTCTGTTGTGCATAATAATTTGGAACACTGTATTTTGAGTTATTTAAAAAAAACACTGTTGTCATCATCTGAAGTTTTGTTTAATAAAATCCTGATAATAATATAATTGTTGATGATTTAAAAAATCGTACCGACTGTCATTTGTATTGACTATTTAGGAAAAACGAACAAAAACAGCATATGCGTAATAATTTGGAACAAAGTGTAGAATCGTCAATTTCATGATACTATAGGCGGCATTAACTGGCAGAACATCCAAGCTCACTTTTTCATTTAAAAAATAAAGATAAATGGGGCCTATGAATTCAAGTGATTGCAGCAAAAATAAAATTATGTCATGGTACTGATGAAATAGGTGGATCTCCGAGAAGCACTGCTGCACTGCCAAACCCAAGTGATTCAAAGTGTGGGAATAAGTCTGTCTGATGTGTGCTGTGATCAGATAACATTATTAAAAACAAAGCCCACCTTAGAGAAGCAGCTGGCTGGAAAGTTGTCAGCAGTCTTACTGACAGCAGTTGTTTTTGTTTTGCGAAGTGTTTTCTTATGAGAGGAAGATTTGATTAAAAAGACAGCTTTGAAGTAAACAAGGTCAAACTGCCGTTTTGCCACCTGGAACAAAATAATAGAAGAGATGTCAAAGCGTGTCTCTGTAGGCATATCCATCATAATTAATCTAAAATTGTATTTCCAGGTCACAATTTTTCAAGTGTGGTTGCATTTTTATCTTCAACTAACTACTTCATGATTAATTAAATTATTTTTGTGGTTAATCGATTAAGTGTGTGGTCTAGAAAATGACCAAAGCAATGTTTGGTTTGGTTTGGCAGGTTTTTGTTGGACTCTGCAGTCCGTTTATGCCATTTTAAAGACATAGGATGAACTGTGTGCCAAGCTGTTAATAATCGGACACACACAAAAGAATGTGTTTAATGGACTGCCCCCAGTTTGGAGAAGCAGGCAGGACTACTGGCACAGAAGCTGAGAAATATGCTGGTGTGGACGGTGCCAGCAGGAAATGTATTTGACACCTGAAAACTAAAAAAAAAAAAATAAATCAGTATCAGTTTATCTGTATGCTACATTTAGAATATTTTCACAGCTTTACCTTGCCATCAGACGGCCCTTATATTTGGCACTACATTATCTGCCATATTAACTTTCGTATTCCTACATGCGGGGGAACATTATATTATGCCGCAGGTCAGCCGTTTGGGTTTAGGTTATGTGTAGGAATATGGACGTTCAACGGTTGAGGAAGTTTTGTCTCACCAGAAGCCCTTGAACACAGGATGGAAGACAATGATGATCGCTGAACAATGATTATTATGTTTAGATTTCATAGCACAGACACATACGCACTCCTGTAATTTTCACCAGCAAAATAATAAATGAAATATGAGAGATTGAAGTTATCATCAAGGCCCTAACTGACAATAGTAAAAATTGTTCAGTAAAATTTCCCTGAGCCCAAAGTGATGTCTTCAAATTGCTTGTTTTGTCTGACCAACAGTCAAAAGTCAAAAGCATTTAATTTGAAGTAACAGACAAAAGAGAGACAGTGTGGCAGAGCAGGGAGATCTCAGCGCAGGCGACACAGAGGAAAGTCAAACATTGTGTGTGTACTACCCACACTGTAATGATACAAAGCCAATTGTAAATCGGCAAAGCATCCGTTCAAACAACAGAATAAATAGAGAAGCTACAATACGTTCAACTCACAGATATTTGCTTCGCAGCTAAAAATATTAACCAGCCACTCAGAAAAGCATATTGCTCTGCTGATTTCAGAGCTCAGCCACTGTGCAGGAAGAGGCTTGATGTTTCAATGTCTACTTATGTAAGCAATGACAACGCCACAAAGCAGGGTGACCTAAGTTTTGGGGGACACAGAGGCTGGTATGAGCATACTGTGTACCAAGTGTGTGTACATGCATGTGTCTGTTCATGTGCATGTGTGTGTTTGCATGTGTCTCTGATCCTGCCATAGTCTGGAAGGAGGAACAATGGCATTCCTGTGCTCTGAGCTCCAGGTGGCTGTGGAAACCCAATCCCAAACCAAGCCCTGCTGGCACACAGAGTGCCGGGAACGCCGAATGCTGCTGCCTCCCTCCGGAGACGTGGGACAGAATAGAGCTATTGTTCCAAATCAGCTCGGCGCAATAAATGCACCACAACCACCTTCTATGACATATACACTCACCAACACCGATGCACACAGACAGAGAGGATATTATTTTATTATTATTACCTTCACACCACCTTTCACTTTCAATTTCATAAACAGAGCAGTAAAATGAAGAAGAAAAAATTAAAGTCATTACTGACCATAATTAAAAACACAGGAAAAGGTAAACATCATGGTTGCATTTGTGCACACGCTTTATAATTGGGAGTTCTGTAAAGGTTAGACTAATTACATTCCAAAGAAAGCTATTGACTTGATTATTACCGCCTGTATCACTATTACACAGTGGACACACAAACCATTACTTACAACCTACCCTCTGCATTAGCTAAAACCACAGTGACGCACCTACACTACACACAAGACCTAATTTTTCTACATGTTAAGGGCCCTCGTTGATTTCATTCACTTCTTAGAAGCACAATCTAATTTATCATAATCTAATACTCACCTCTAAAGAAATCTATGTCCCGCAGATTGGGCAAAATATTACCAAAATGCAAAAATCTCAAATCAGTTCACAAAAATATGCAAGCAGGGACACACACACAAAAGCAGGCACATCTGCAGACGCCTGAACACACAGTCAACACACACAAGGCAGGAAACGCATCATGCCGACTCCACGGCCTTGAAATGAGGAACATGATTCATTTCCTTTCAATGCTGGACAGTCATGCCTTACCACAGTGCTGGGTTCAAATATACAGCTCCGAGGCAAGGTGCTGAGCATGACACACACACAACCCAGGTCAAGGAAGACGTATGTACGCAGAACTTGCAAGTCACATGCACTGTATCCATTTCAAGGCAACAATGGCTATATTTCACGATACTGGCTCACATGTTCAAATCAGCTTGTTTTCTGTATTTCCCACACAGCTGTTCAAAACACGATCAAAGCAATCAGCTCATGCTCAGGTCGCACAAAGGTACAGCAGCTTACCTCCAGCTACACAGCATGTTCTGTTACTGAGCAGGTACACATAAAACACACACACACACACACACACACACACACACACACACACACACGGGGGATTAATAAAACATGCTCCTCTTTTCTTTCCCTTTAAGGAACATGACAGATTAATCTAATTGGTTCCCTGTCAATCCTACATCTTCATCTGCTGTGCTCAGCAACTGCAGACTCTTGCAGGATTGATAGTGAATCCATTTTCTTATCTCTGGAGATAATTACAGCATTGATAATGCATGCTCACTCATGCACACTCATTCTATGTTATTTTTCTCACTCAGTGAGTCTCTCTCTCTCTCTCACACACACACACACACACACACACACACACACACACACACACACACACTCACACGTGTGCAAACTCAGGTCAGGCCCCACATGCTCCAACCAAACCCTATAAAAGGTCTTTTAGTGATTGAATCACATGAATTGTATTTAGATTCTGTTCAACAGAGGAGGTGGTCCCTCAAAATCTGCAGCCTAACAAGGAGGGAAAGGGGTTCAATCTGGCCACTAGTTATTCTCCTCCTAAATGTATAAACTCAAGCTAAATAGTCTGACCTCTACCAGAACACAGGAGACACAACAAGCGACCAACCAGGGGTTACATTCCGGTTGTAGTGGCTAATCTTTCCATGTTGTGATGCAACAATGAAGCTGTGAAATATTCAGAAATAAATGAGGAAACGTCCAACAGGAACAGTAACGTCACATATGCAATACAGCTATTGTGCTCAACTTTAAACATGGACTGCTTTTTAGTGCCTTCACGTTAGTATTATCCAGTGTCGGCTGTGTGAGGACTATCTGAGCAGTCATTTGAATACACCGTTAGGAAAACTCGCTGCAGTCAAATGCGGCAAGAGTGAGATAATGTTAACCTGGCAGTGGCCCATTCACGACAGTCAGGAGTGAACGCTAACATAAGACGGCTAAAAAGTATCCATGAGCATCATTATTACAAGCAAACCGGGCGCTCTTTCATTTCACACATCCCAGACTGGCTGTGGCACGGCAACAGCGGGATAATTAGCCGGAAAGTAAAGTGACAATTTGTATGTTTGAGATGAGTCGCATCACATCACATCCCCGTTGCTTGGCTGCTTCTGTCAACAAGAAATCCCTCAGCCATAGCGCCCGTCCACCGCGACCAGATAACGTTACTGCTCCACAGCCCAGAAACAAGCTCGCGGTTCACAGCGTGGCTGAAGTGGGGTGGGGGGGGGACAAAAAACGCAGCCATAATGCAGAGTTTTATCCTATATTGTTGGCTTACCTTGGGTGACGGGGCAGCTCGATCCAGCGCTGTGGCGCAGGCTAGCTAGGAGGCACAAAACTGACGCCGATACGGTTCAAAGTGCCACAGCTAAGTTAGCGGGCTAGCTAGCTTAGCGGGCTAGCTGACGGTGAGGAGAAGGGGGGAGTGTGGTCCTCTCCGTGTCGTCGAGACAAACCGGTTACCCTTAAAAAAAAACAAGCCGGGGATGAGGTTTTTCTCCCGTTGAACGCGGCTACAAGAGCACCGTCCAGCGTCGAAAGGCGGCAACAGAGGAGACATCCATTTAAAAAGACCGTGAGTGAGACTAGGGCTCAGGCGGCAGTAACGCTATGCAGTGCGGTGTGAGAGAGAGAGAGAGGGTGAATGTGTGTATGTGTGTGTGTGTGTGGGAGTCTCTCTCTCTCCCTTTCTCTCTCTGTCTCTCTCTCTCTCCGGGCGGATGCGCTGCCTCTGCCTGGCCTGAGTCTGTCTGACTGAGAGAGGAGAGGAGAGGAGAGGAGAGGAGAAGAGGTTGGCTGCTGATGTGCGGAGCAAACAGAGGCAGCATCACTGCTCATCCCTCCCTTCACCACCTCAACCCGGAAGAAATGCTAAAACTGATCCCATCCTCTTTCACACTGTCCAAAACTGCATCCAAATCTGGATCCAACGACACATACACTCAATTATGCATCGCTTGGTTCATTCAGATCTATTTGTCAGAAAAGTTAAACAGAATAGGAACGACTGCAGTATTTGTATTATAATTATTGTAAATCACAAGAGAGTGGATCTTCTTACTGTCTCTTCCACATTAGTATGTGTCCAAACCATGAGAGCACCAAATCATGCTCCATCTTTCAGTAAATGTGTGTGTGAAAATGCTCCATTTAGATTTGGCTGCCCTTATGATATCATAAGGGGATCTGTTCATCATGTGACCTTCAGCAGGCCGACTGTCCACGGCCACTGAAAACCCCCTGAGTCCACCTCGCTGTCCGCCATTGTTTTGCCTCGCTAACGCCAGCTCCTGGGGACTCGAAGATGTCGATGGCGAGAGCGAAGCAGCAGATTGTTTTTCCAAAACGCCGCGTTCAGATAGAGGCTGAAAACGGCTGCAGGAGCCATGTCTGCTATGAGAAAAATCATGTGTTTTCTGAGTATTAAACAATGAAAACCTGCTCTAGTAGGACTTCCAAACACAAATAGGAACTTGAAAAGGTTAAAACTTTAAAGTGCAACCATGTGACCCCCTGAGAAACTGCTTCACATTTACAAGAGAGGAACTTTCATTGTTTTAAATGAGAACAAAGACAGATAACCACTTAACTATCAGATGACTATTTAAAATGAGAGTGATGTGGCCTAAACCTTGTTAATGAGTACAATGAACCACAATGGTGACCTATTAATGAGATGATTTAAGATAAATTCAGTAAATCGTACTTTATCCAAGTAAAATTACAGATCCATGTCATCCACCTTTTTGCATGAGAAGACAGTGGTTAGTATTTGTAACAACCTCAGAGGAGTGATATCACTGGTGGTTAAAAGTAGTCTAGTGTCGCCCGTTTTAAGCAAATGAAGAAAATCTTAAACACCAACGCTTTGACCCTCGGGGAAGCTGCTGCTTTTCATGCAGAAAAAAAGGGATTTCAACACGCGCTCCAAAATGATAACTATGTTTGTTTCATTGGTGGAAAAAATGGAAAACACTGAGACTAAACATCATTAACACATGCCTTTTTAGCACACCAAATTCTGTGAAATACAAGCACCTCAGTCTTCTGCTGTATGTATTAAATATTTTTGTCTTGAACAAGGCATGCAAATGGTGGCTTTTTAACTTGAAGGCAAATAAATCTATATTCAAACCAAAAGAAACCCGCCTCAAGCTGTCTTTATTCTTTGTTTATTTTAAACTACAATTTCATAGAAATGTTGGAATATTTCACTACCTGCAGAGACACAGAATATGAAAAGTGGCTCCTGTATCCGACATCCTCTCTTTCGATTCATAATGATCCATCCATCTATATTTTGAACTTATCAGTCTGTATTATCACACACATTATCCCCACACTGTTTCAGTGTGGGGAAGTTTCACACCGAAATTAAATGGGAAATTTCACCAAATGAAATATACCTGCCTGTTGTAAAATGTACTCATAAACCACAAAGCACTGCTGGAGGTGGTGGGAGGCTCTAACAGGTCATTGTGACAGAGGGCCATAACTTTAGCCTGCTTTATGAGCCAGTACTTGCAAACATGCCATCAATCCAATAAAACCTCAGATGCAGCTAAGGGCTTGTCATATATTTCTGTACTGTGAGAATATAAATTGGGCTGAAAGGGAAGGAAAAAAACAGAGAAAAGAAAGTATAAAAGAAAATTGGCTCCTTCATTCCACCTCAAGGAAGATGTCTGTTTATGGCAAATGGGATACTCTCAGTTACAAGAAGCTATAAATATGATGTCAACAGTATTGCTCACTATTACCTGCTCCATCAGGGGAGTGTTTAAATGTCTTGACTACAGGCATAACCTTTTTTTGTCACAATTTACTGCCAGAACACAAGGAGCACTTGGGAGTGCTCAGGCTATTGCCAGTGCCAGACAGAGCTAGCTGCCTTTCCTCAGGTGATGTCGTTTTATTGACCGCTCATTCACAGGGATTTTAAACTATGTTGCTGATGGGCAATACAGTTCTGGGTTTAACTCTGCAAAAGTTCGAAGCTGGCCGATATATGATGTGCAAAATATGGCGTCAGTCCATTCGTTACACATGCAGACTGGTGTGTGTCAGCATCGCTGCCAAACTCCTGTTGCTCATAATGAAGTCAGTGCATAGCTGTGTCTCATTTTTATGACTCATCGCTCTACCTGCACAGACAGAAAACACTCTGCCTCGACTTGATGAGATGTGAACCGCAATACAGCTGCACTTCTAGGTCAGGTCATGCAGAATGTATTCAGGGGGTGGGAATCAGCACAGTGAATGATTAAATATGTGATGCACACAGCCTATTTGCATTCTCTCTTGACAAGCTTGCCATCTTGTATTAGTCATTACACATCTGCAAAAAGGTTCTCACAACCTTGAGGTTTTTTTTGTCGTCTATAATTCTAATTTTTCGTTTGGAAGAGAAACTGTCAGCGGCCTCCAAATCCACTTTGAAGCCGTGAAGGCTTTAATTAGGCGAAACAATTCGATTTCTGTTGTTCTTTACAAATAAATATTGTCTGCATGCTTTGTACAGCATGTGCATAGGTTAAACAAGCAGCAATGCAATTAGTTTTAAACACAGAGCCAGTAAGATGGAGAGGGCTCTGCCTTCCTGGCCAGAAAACAACTGACACACCCTTGAGCAAGGCACTAAACACTCTATAATGTATCAGACATTTATTTAACTGTGATATAAGGCTTGAATAAAAAAGACCTGGCTTGCTCAGCTATCTTTCTGCTGACAACTGTTTTGTTGTTTGCTTGCACGTTAAATATTGCAAATGTGTTTTCAGCTGACTCTTTTAATGCCAATGCATATATACCTACACATATATACAGCTGGAAAGTTGAAAGCGTTCTTTCTTCTCTTTATAGGGTCTGCCTACAGACTATGTGCATGCATGCACACACGTGAGAGCTATCCATACCCATTACAAGCATTGACGCATATCCAGCACCAGTCAGTGGCCTGCTGACACAGATCAATAAGTTGTGCTTTAGGCTGTGGCTTACATGTTTGGCTTGCATACCACCCAGAGTCACTAGAGCATAAAACACCACCGACTTGCTTACATTATCTGCTTTTAAATGACATCCCCAGCAGCACGTATGTATGTGTCAACATGGAAATGAACTTTTTCTGTGAGCTTTTTGTATCGACAGCACAGTTTAAAGAGGATCACAGATGGCTTAAAACAACATAAAACAGTAGAGCTTGTTTGACAGTACAGTTCTGTGTGGCACCCTGATGTGTTTAGGCTATAAGCTTGAGTACAGCTGGTGCAAAATCTTTGACTTTGATGTCGCTGGATGCAGCATGCTGCCCCAGCTTGCTGCCTGTCTGATACAGTAGGTGATGTGTTCATAAGGAAAGGGATGTGAGGTTCCAGTGCCCCACAGTTACAGCTCATAGTTTAACTTCGCCCATAAAACATTCATATCTGTTTGCAATTGAGCTCAAGCACGGGCTCTAGATATACTTTATTCATGTAGCTGGCAGCAGCAGTGTGCCTGTGCTGAAAAATAAATGAGACATTTGGAGAGGCCTTCCTCTGAATCAGCATTTCCCCTGCGAGTGTGGTCCTCTAGTCTCGGTGAGACAGGACAAGGACAGCAGAGTGGCAGCGGGGGCTTCTCTGTGTGTTCCTGAAGTACACTGTGTCCTCATGTACAGTGTTACACCAGCGTCCCTCGGTTCATCAAGGTCCCCGCAGAAGCTCAGAGGCACTGTGATGAATTTGGATGCTAGATGGTAGATCTTTGTTGTGTGGATGCTGACAGGTCCTTCCCCCGGTGGGCTGGCACAGACTGATAGATATGCTAGAGGCACTTTCCCTCTTAAGATGTGAACGAAACACAGTCACAGTCACTCATCAACAAGAGAATAACCGTGTACCTCCCAAGGCAGGGCATCTTACTCTAATCAGCCTGCAGTTTACCTGAGGACATCCCAGCCTGCAGAGTTATGCTGACAGTTAAGCTTGTTTAATTTTTATCAGTGACTTTATAGAAGGAAAAGTTTTTCTCACATGCACTCTCTGACGGGCTATTTGCTGTTATAGCTAAATTCATACAGGACACAAGTAAGTATTTGGCCATGCTTACATACAGGCCAAATAGTGTTAATACCATTACTTGAAGTCACAAAATGATGAATGGTACAGAAGAGAAGATAAAGAATGTTTTGCTACTTCATTTCATATTAATATTTTTCTGACATTTTTCTGATCTTCTTCTTATTTTTTGCTTTTTTCTTGTGAAATACTGGATAGTTTTATCTCTCCAGGCCCCTAAGCACTATCTGATCCAGATGAATTAATCTTAGAGGTTAAGAGGAGAAAGTTACCCTCTCGTTAAATCTGCACACAACTCATGGACATATTGAATCTGAGGAGAAGCAGACACTGCTTCATGACAACTGGGCAGAAAGACATGTAAACGCCCCACCTTTCCTACATGAGAGCAAGAGCCACAGATTCAAATAGACATATTTTTTTGTTTGTTTTGTGCCTGTTGGTGTTTTGTTTGGTTGTATTGAGTCTCTGTAGTAATTTCATGTCTCTTATTGGTTGTCTTTTTTGTCACTTTACATCTATGTTTTGGTTATTTTGTGTCTCTTTGTGGTTGTTTTGCACCTCCTTGTAGTTGCTCGATTGACATCCCGACAAGAAATCAAGTTACTTCAAACAGGCTCTGGCCCCTGATGCTTTGGGCCCCAGGGCTTATGACAAGATAGATTCAGTAATCTGTCCATGTTACTGTCTATATTTGGGCTTTTAGTGTACAGTTTGTAGTGTGCAAGTTAATAACAGCACAGGGTAGCAGGTTGCAAACGACGGGCAGGTCTTTTTCATTGTACTCTGAATGGAAGGTACATTAATTATTGACAGTAACTGAACAAGCTGCTTAGTTTCTTACAGTAGTGAATGAATAGTTTGAACCCTCCTGCACTGCTGCCAGGAGCACTCATCATTTGTCAGCGATGATTATGCAAAGTTATCAGTAAAGACACAAACAGCAGGTGTGGTGCATCTCTGACATTATCTAAATATTGCCCTGAGCATACAGACAAATGTACATGGATTTGAATGCAATATATCCTTTATATGTATTTATTAATTTGTTATTTTACTACTGTGATTTCAACAACAAATAAAATATGGTGTATTATGCATCTTATATTTGACAGAAATCTTTGCAGAAGGCAAAAGTTCACATGAACTAATGTATCTCCAACATTGTACTTCAGTTTTGTCTACATGCTTGTGGTGTTATTTCACTGATATAACAGGGAATATTTTTGCATTTTGAAATATATATGAAGCTCAAAGCACAGTCTGACCTGGATGGGAGCCCTTGTAGGTCAGTGCGAGAGAGGGCCATATGAGTTATTAATTACCCACAAAAATACCATCAATTCAATAAGGCATCAGATCCAGCTATGGATTTGTTATCGCAAATTGCAATAATATATTATATGCAAATGCAATCAGCTCATTAGAAACTCACTGCTGAGTATCACAAGTACACAGTTACACTTTACAGGAGGGTTCCAGCTTTATCATTTATGTCAACTGAGGAGCTAAAAAAGTTATTGTTCACACAGCGAGTGTTCATCCATTATCTGATCCACCTGTTTTTTTTTTCAATGCTTTATTAAGAAAATACACAAATAAACAAGTATGGCAACTTGATTTAACAGACATTGTAGCAATATAAAGAGATTGCCAAGGGAACATCAACTTATCTCAAAATATAATAATAATAACAGATTGAGATAGAGGTAAGGTAAATAAAAAGATTTCATATATATATTAAATTCATTCAGGAAAATAATAATTTTGGGGGATGTTTTCAGAACTCTGTTCTTATGGATAAAGAATTTTGCTAGACATAGAATTACATTACAGCATAGTTCATCATTTTTGTTTTGCAAGATCATACCAAATCTGATACGCCTGTTTAACCACCTCTTTACACAGATTTCCTCCTGCAGTAACTCCCATTAAACACAAGGTGGCAGCAGCGCTCCAGCCTACAGGTTACCGTAATATCAATATTAGTGATGCTTTTAGTAACACTAACGCACCTGTCGTCACATCTGTTGTTTTTTATATTTCATTTTTTCCTTTTTCTACTCTCCTTGATTTTGTTTACTTATTTATTGTGTTTTTTCATAAAGCCCTTTGAATTTGCCAAAACAAATGCCAAACCATGTTCAATTTAACTGGCTGGTGTGTGTGTGTGTGTGTGTGTGTGTGCGTGTGTGTGTGTGCGCGTGTGTGTGCGCGTGTGTGTGTGCGTGTGTGTGTTTGTGTGTGTTTGTGTGTAGGCCTACGTGCCGTGTTCTAGAATCAATTATGACGCCAATACAATGCTCTTTGGAGTTTACGCCGCAGTTCTATTCTGGAGGATATTTTGTTTAGGTTCATATCACATCAGGGAGCTCAACTGGGAAGAAGTGAAAACAACCAGACTCTCAATTATTAAAAACGATCAACTTTACGATTCGGAACTCCACAGACTGACTTGTCTCATCTTCAGGGGAAGGTAAAGTAATTGTTTCTATCCCATGTCTACAGAAAACACACCCAGGAGGCAGAGAGATAAAGTATGTAATGTATGTAATATGATCAGCCCTAGCTTTGGGAAGGATAGAAATTATTTGGAAATATATAGATTATAAATCATATTTAGACTGTGTGAAAAACATGTTCATTTTTGTCCAATATGTGTAAATCCCACTGGACTAAACATTGGATGCAGAAACATGAATTCCAGTCATGGCCATAGAATTTTGACATTTCAATTCAAAACAAATATTTTTCAACTTGACTGTTGTTTAAATTATATCGGTTACCTTCATGCACAGATATAAAGTTATTCTAAGTCTATATTCAACTAGGTAACTGTACTTCAGGGCAAGTTTTACACTCATTCAAAAACTCTTTACAATGAATTAAAAAGTGACACAGAGAGGTGACGCAAGAGGACAAATATTGTTTTCAGACCTGAGTTGATTGTACTAATGGAGTGTTTTCTGAGGCTCAAAAACTTACCACGTGTATATTGAGTTGCTTTTAATAGCAGATTTCTAATAATGAGAAAAGTAACAGTTAAAAGTGTAACACATGCCCCGTCGCTCTCTCTTTTGCTCTGCAGTAATGTCTCGACGAAGCGTTCGGTTGGTATCCTCTGACTACTACGACAGTGACGGGGAGCCAAGTATTTCCTACAGGGAGAACCCTTACAGGTAAGCTGGAGTGTGTGTGTACACATGGTATATACTGTATATGAATGTGTCTGATGCAGTCATTTGTTCTCCATCATACATCTTCAAAGCTCTCACTGTTTGCTCATTTTCATTACGTGCAGGGCTTTCAAAGGACGGAGGAGAATGCTGAGCACCAGCAGCATCGGCGAAGATAAGTGGATAGATAGGAGGGCCCCCTTCTGCTTCACCCTGAAGATTCTTAGGTTCTTCACACTCATCCTGTGTCTTGGTAAAAGATCTCTCTTGTGATTTTTTTGTCTGTCTTTTGAATAAATCATCCCGGACCTGTTCATCCTATGCTTTGTTTCTCTATATCCGTCAGGAGGTATATATTTAACTCTGAGTACCTTTGTGGACCCAGGACCCTCAGAGCCAGCGGTCGCACCCACCACCACAAATATGGTATGACCCTTAAAAGCAGCCAGACTTTCTCTTTTAATGGATGTCAGCATGTTAATACTCCAAAGTTGTCATCATGCAGCATTAACTTGATCTCTTGTCCCTTCCAGGGTTTGAGTGCCGGTTGTGAGGACGTGGAGAAGCAACTGAGAGAGCTGAAGGACGAGGTGCTGATGTTGAAGGAGAAAATGAAAAGTCTCCTTCCAGCAGCTGATCTCTTACCCAACTTCGCTCTGGAGTCGCTAGGTGAGACATCTAAATCACCTGCATCATTTTCACCTGCCAGATTGTAATTGACACCTGTGCTTGTTTTGAAACTGCTTTCTCATTTTGCGTGTGTGTGTTTTTGCGTGCAGGAGCCAGTGTTTTACAACACCTGTCCTCCAAAGTGTACCTGAGAAAAGAGTGGAAGTTCTTTGGGATACCCATCAGGTGCCCCTCTGTAAGCCACAGGAGTGTTATTCAGGTAGGAACCACACACACCAAACAGACGGTCATGCGATTGTTGGGCACTGGATGGAGCAAGTTTAGTTATTGGCAATATCATCAATAAGATTGAACACTTATCAATATCAGTAAAAATTATTCATTAATTAATAATGTCGGGGCACTACCCTGGTATCAGGGACCAATAACAAACTGGAATATAGTCTCAAAAAGGAGATTCACTTAAAAATGTTGATATTTAAATCACTATCTTACATTTATAAAGTGAGTGAAAAGGCATGAATCCGAGCACTGACTATCTTAACCAGCTATTACCACAACATATATGCACAGTAATCAAACAACTACTCTTTAAATGCATAACAGAGTTTATTCAACACAGCACAATGATTCCTTTACACGGATCAGTCGTCCTGGTCCCTTTGCAGAAAAACGGCCCCAAAGCATGATGTTTCCACCCCCATGCTTCACAGTAGGTATGGTGTTCTTTGGATGCAACTCAGCATTCTTTCTCCTCCAAACACGACAAGTTGAGTTTTTACCAAAAAGTTCTCTTTTGGTTTCATCTGACCATATGACATTCTCCCAGTCCTCTTCTGGATCATCCAAATGCTCTCTAGCAAACTTCAGACGGGCCTGGACATGTACTGGCTTAAGCAGGGGGACACGTCTGGCACAGCAGGATTTGAGTCCCTGGCGGCGTAGTGTGTTACTGATGGTAGCCTTTGTTACTTTGGTCCCAGCTCTCTGCAGGTCATTCACTAGGTCCCCCCGTGTGGTTCTGGGATTTTTGACCCCACGGGGTGAGATCTTGCGTGGAGCCCCAGATTGAGGGAGATTATCAGTGGTCTTATATGTCTTCCATTTCCTAATAATTGCTCCCACAGTTGATTTCTTCACACCAAGCTGCTTACCTATTGCAGATTCAGTCTTCCCAGCCTGGTGCAGGTCTACAATTTTGTTTCTGGTGTCCTTTGACAGCTCTTTGGTCTTGGCCATAGTGGAGTTGTGTGACTGTTTGAGGTTGTGGACAGGTGTCTTTTATACTGATAACGAGTTCAAACAGGTGCCATTAATACAGGTAACGAGTGGAGGGCAGAGGAGCCTCTTAAAGAAGTTACAGGTCTGTGAGAGCCAGAAATCTTGCTTGTTTGTAGGTGACCAAATACTTATTTTAATTAATTTACCAATTAATTCATTAAAAATCCTACAATGTGATTTCCTGGATTCTTTCCCCCCATTCTGTCTCTCATAGTTGAAGTGTACCTATGATGAAAATTACAGGCCTCTCTCATCTTTTTAAGTGGGAGAACTTGCACAATTGGTGGCTGACTAAATACTTTTTTGCCCCACTATATATACAAGCATCCAGCATGTGTATGTGTGTATCTGTGTGTGAGGGAGAGTGTGTGTGTGTGTGTGTGTGCGTGTGTGAGAAGGAAAAGGGGGGGGCGAGGAGGAGGCCGCAGAGTGGTGACGTAATCACGTAAGATGGCGGACGAGCTCGCGAGATGTGACTAGAGGGAACGAGAGTACAGTAGAGACTGAAACCCCTTCCCTGAGCACTAGAGGCAGGGCACTACTAAGTGTGTAATAGCGACTGTAATTACCGGTCTTAACACTAAGGGCAGGATGCTGCCGGGTGTTGTAACGGCGGTAGTTACGAGCTTAAACACTAGGGGCTGACTGCTAAAAGTGTAATGGCGATTGTAATTAGGAGTCTGAACTCTAGAGTTAGACTGTAATGGCGCCAACCGCGCCTGTAAGGGACTGTAGAAGTGTGTGTATGTTTGTAGATGTGATGTAGGTTAGTAGGAAGAAAGAGGAAAGGACAGCATTCAACAAAAAACACTGTGGTTTTTAACGTCACAATAACCGTTTGTCTATCACTCAGCGGCTGATCGGTGAACTCCGTTTACCGATAGCGGCGCTGGTCCTTTAACTGATAGACTCACGTTTACTGACTCTCCACATGTTGGTTATAAACACAACAAAGTCCCCTGCGTGGGATTACGCACAAAACAACGCAGGAGACAAAACAACAGTGGCAAAACACACAGTTTTAACACGGGACACGGCGGTCCGGCAATTTACCTTATAAGCAAAGGTAGCACACTTAAATCCTAGCTGTCTCTGCCCAGACACAAGCCTCTTACTTGAAATCGCTTCGCGAGCGATTAGTGTGTGCAAATCCCGCACGCCTGGCGGGTTTCGTCCAGCTCGGATGGCGGCGAGGTAAGGGTCCTTTGGGTCGTTGTGTTAGTGGGGAACGGCGCGCTGGTCCGCGAGTGGCAGCGTGGAGCAGCGGGAGTCGACTTAGAGGGAGAAGAACGTGGGTGATCTTTCCCTGGAGAGGACAGCGTACTGTCTCTCCCTTCTGCAGGTACAAATTGAGGGAAAAGCCGCAGGTTGCTCTGCGTTTCTCTGCGTTTCTCCTCAGGATCCTAACGTATCTGGTGAAAGACACAAAAACGAAACTGGTTGCTCGTCCAGCGAGTGGGGAAGGCTGTTACCTAGGTTTTAAAGGGGAAAGACGTCCAAACAGAAAACACCCCCTGCAGTAACTTTACGTTACAGTGGAAAGGCGGTGTGTCTTCGGTGTTCACTGGTTATAAACTTTTAGTGACGTCATGGCCGTACCGGGAGTTCCTCCTGGATTTGGGGAATTTTCCCCCAATGAGAACTCCTGGTGTTGGATCCTGGCCACGCCCTCTACCTGGATTTATTGGAGGCAACGCCGACAAGTTTTGGCGCCTGTTTATGTTATGGCCCTTTGTTCACAGTCTGTTCCTTTGTTAGGCTTTTCCAGGTACATGTAGGCCGCTCTTTGTCTGGCCATGTGGCGAGGCCCAACACGATATTACAGTTGGGCTTGTTTTACTGTATTCTTTTTTCATACATACCACCTAAACTCTCCTTTTCTTCCTCTCTTTCCTCAGGGAGACTCATTCCTGGTTCCAGGACGCTGCTGGGCCTTTGCAGGTGGGCGTGGCCATTTAGCCATCACCCTGTCGCACCCTGTCACAATCACCCATGTGACACTGGGTCACATCCCGCAGAACGTGTCCCCCACTGGTGCCATTTCCAGCGCTCCAAAACAGTTTTCAGTCTATGTGAGTCACACATGTTAACGTAGTCACACGGCATCACTCAGTTTCACTGTCACACACGCGGAATACATCACGGTGTTCATATGGATCTCTTTGTTTGTGTTTTGCAGGGACTGAAAACCGTAGAGGATGAAGGAACCCAGCTAGGAACCTTTCTGTATGATCAGAGTGGAGACCCATTGCAGACTTTTAAACTACCTGTGAGTGTTAAACCACTAAATGCATCTATTTTAACACTTTGTCTTCCCTTCTGTCTCTGCGTATCTGTCATTTTTGCATTAATTATGTTGTTAAATTCCCATTGTCTCAGTTTTAGCTGTCACTATTTTTTTTTTTTTACCATCCAACTCGTTTCTCTCGTCTCTCAGGATCATCAGAAAGATGTCTTCAGATATGTGAGGCTGCAAGTCGAGAGCAACTGGGGCAATCCGGACTTCACCTGTCTGTACAGCTTCAGGGTCCATGGGAAGCTGGCAGAGTGAGGTCAGGGGCAAGGAGGAGGAATGGGAGTCTTAGGAAGGAGTAAGTATCTGTGAAGGTCAATCAGACTCCAAACATCTGTGAATAAATAGGCTTATTTGAAACCTTAATCTAACTTTTTAGTATTAGTGGGTGGGTAGCTGTGATATCTACTCTTACTAGTGGGGTGGGGCACCTGTGCAGAGATGGATGGGGTGGGTGGGTTTGGGCTAGGGGGGGAGTATGGTGAACCTGAGTACACCATACTTCCTCCCAGTGAACATTCTATCTGCCAGGTGAAAAGAAGTTAGGGGAACCATTAAGCCATAATTTCTTCCCAGATGTTTTCAGTCTGATTGGCCTTCACTCTGAAGGCACCACAGTGGTGCAGTGGTTAGCACTGTGGCCACACAGTGGAGAGACTGGTGTTTGGCTCTCACGCTGGTCCTCCCTCTGTGCAGAGTGTGCATATTCTCTCTGTGTGTGCGTGGGTTTTCTCCGGGGGCTCCGGTTTCCTCCCACACTCTAAAAACATGCATGTTAGGTTAATTGGCTATAGTAAATTGCTTTCGGTAATATGTAAACAATAAAAAATTTGAACAGTATTCATTTGTATTATGATTTATTTGAAATCATTAAGTGTTGTTAATTTTATATAAATTCTTCTTTTTTTTAATTTAAAAATCATTCCTCTATCTTACAAAAGCACACCGTTAATCATGTAACAAGTCCAACAAATAATTCAACATTCACCTGTTGAATAACAAACAACACACTGTTGATAACACCAGATTCAGGGGAAACACAAGTCAGGTGAGTGCTTAGGTCAAAGGTCCAGCGGTTGATGTGTCAAACCACAAGACACACTGTGTTTTGGTTTTGGTTGTGGTTTTTCACTCGGATGAAGAAATCCACCCTCACTGAATCAATGGTCCAACATTTTTCACACACATCCGCATTTTAGGAAAAATAACTTGAAAAGAAGTTTGTGGGAAAAAAATTTAAACCAAGGTGAAAGTGAAAGCATTCATTTGGCTGCTTGGTGAACAAACAGGCATGGGACTGGCTGATCTCCATCCCCTTCTGATCTGCTGAGGACACTAAATGAAATGAAAATTCTTTCCAGTTGTTTGAAGGAATATATCCTCTTAAAACATGACAGGTTACACTGAGCTTGAGTGTTTTAGTTTATGCTGACTGGAGCTAAAGACAGTTTATGGGGTCACAACACACATTTTGAAATAGATATCACACTGTTCACGTCGACTGAAAATGTCTTACAGGGAGGTAGGAATAATTTATATTGTTCAGGTGAATATTTCATACATACAATAACTGAAATTTATTTATGCTGGTTGATAAGATTCTTGCACCTCAGTCTTTTATTTCTTTTACTATATGTATTTTTATATATCAATCAATCAATCAATCTTTATTTATATAGCGCCAATTCACAACAGCGTTATCTCGAGAGAGAGAGAGAGAGAGAGAACACAAACAGCAACCAACGTACTAGCAGTGACTATAGCACTAACAATAGGAGTGTGACTAAAAGATTAGCAGTATGATATTATTGAAAAACATGACAAGTGGCTGACGATCCACAGCAGTGATTCATGAACCAGAGAACCACATCAGCAGGACCAGGACCAGGATCCACAGGAAGATAGCAAGTTAGAGGCAGACATTCAGCGGACATGAGACATAATGATGGAGAGGAAGAGGAGGATAGAGAATAGAGGAGCTCAGTGCACCATAGGAGTCCCCCGGCAGTCTGAGCCTATAGCAGCTTAACAAGGGGCTGGTCTAAGGCCTGAGCCAGCCCTTAACTATATGCCTTGTCAAAAAGGAAGGTTTTTAGTCTACTCTTAAATGTATGTGTGTGTGTATGTATATATATATATATATATATATATATATATATATATATATATATATATATATATATATATATATATATATATATATATATATATATATATATCGTCTATATCTATCTATAGTCTATAGTTTTTTATTTTATCATGCCTTATTTTTCCTGAGGATTCCTTTTCTAAAACCCCCTTGTTTGTACAATAAAAATATAAAAAGTATTTGAATTTTTGTAGTTATTATCATTATAGCTTGGATTTATATATCGCCCTCCAAGAAACCCAAGGACGCTATTTAATTAATTAAGATAAATGTAACATATCTTTGTAATTGATATGAATATTATTTTCTATTAAATTAAAAATTATACAAATTAAAAATGGCATTTTCTCTCTATATATGTATATATCTATTTATTTTAATGTATAAAAATATATATTATAAAGCAGCATGTTGTTAATATTTTAATCTAAATAATTTCACCGGAAGTGAAACGGTACCACATCCGGGTGAGGCTCTGTTTACCATCCGGATGGTGGACGGCTAATGCTAAGTGTCGAGAGAGAAAGCCTCGTTTAAATCGTACTTTGGACAACTTTGCTCACTACAAATGGCCTCTCAGGTGTCCATCACCGTCAGGGCCCCGCCGGCAGCCGCCAGCTCCGCCGCTCTCCGGGGGAAGAAGCGTCCCGGGAGTCCGGCGGTCTCTGCCGGTCCACAGGCCACCGGGAGCGGCAGCAAGAAGAAGAAAGGACCGCTGACAGCGACACCGATAACACAGACACAGGTCAGCGATTCATCTGTCCATTAGTATTTATCATTTAAACATTCACACCAATGGGCCAGTGTTATTCAGTGAACAGTAATGCTGTTGGTTACTGTGCCTGTGTTCATGGAGAAGCTCATAAAACTAATATAACGTTAATGTTAAATTACTATCAGTCAGAGCTCAGAATAACATTACTGACAGTCACGGAAACACACGGGGGTCGGGTTTGTACTAATTATATAAATGAAGTGTGCAAAGAAATGCAAGAAATACGGCTGTTCAATATGCATAATCTGCAGGACCTTTACTTGATGAATCGAAAATGTCAGGAAATGGATAAATGGATTTATTATCATCTTGCAGAGCTCAAGGAGGCATCTTCAAATATCCTCCAGTCCAAATCCCAAAGATATTCAGTATAACAATGTGTTTGACAAAGAAAAGCAACAAATGAGAAGCTGGAAAATGGAGATGTTGAATGATCAATAGTCAAAATAGTAATAGATTTTTTTTTGATTAATGGACAAATTATTTCAGATCTAAAAGCAGAAACAGTACAGCATAAACGTGCAGTGTACAAAACAGTATGCACAAGTTATGTCATTACACAAGTCATTACATCTCTAAGCTTCATGTTACACCGTGTTTAGCCTACTGCAGACTCTGTTTACACTAGAAACACATTTAAGACAAGTAGTTTCAAATCGGATGTGATTTACTGTTTGTCTCACGAGGTGTTGTCTTTCACACTTGATCAGATAACAGTGGTGGAGTTGGCTCCTGAGGTGAAGGCAGTGGGAACGACTGACAGCGGTCCAGCTGTCCCCACAGAGTCCACAGCGAAGCCTCCGCCGTTCAAAGACCCCACATTTATGGTGAGTGTCCGTGTCCATCAGGGTTTAAGTTCACCTCTTTCTCTTGCTTTTCCCACAATTTGTGTTCC
This sequence comes from Pempheris klunzingeri, assembly GCF_042242105.1. NCBI lineage: Eukaryota > Metazoa > Chordata > Actinopteri > Acropomatiformes > Pempheridae > Pempheris > Pempheris klunzingeri. The sequence goes on along the minus strand of NC_092019.1, from coordinate 15,275,120 downwards.
CTGTGTCTGATCCTGTCTTAATCTCTTCAGCATTCTGGGATTGGTGGAGCAGCAGCAGGTAAAAAGAACAGGACCTGGAAGAATCTCAAACAGATTCTGGCTTTGGAGCGGACTTTACCCTGGAAGCTCAATGATCCCAGCTGTGAGTTTCTGTATCTGACATTAACCTGGAACACGTTGCACATTTGTTAGCACTAAACCATTAAACACTATTCCTATATTTTGACATTCTACCACATTCCTTCTTACATTAATGCAAAATACATCCATTATTTTGTTTTTATAATAATTTGCCTTTTTAAAGCAAAAGCACACCTTACTATCTCATAAAGTGACTCTATTCTACTGATGTCCGATCTTGCCAATAGCAAGCTGTGTCAAGAAACGAATGCGTCTAACTTATCGTAGTTAAATGCATTTAAATGAATTCTCAGGCCAATGTGGTGTAATGCTCTTGGCAAAAAGATGCTTTGAAAGTCTGACCTAAATTTACTCTTGGGAGGGAAATGCCCATAATGGTAGAGTTTGAATTAGTAGTTTCTGTGTTCACAGACTACAATATTGACGCCCCTCCCTCCTTGAAGCCAACCAAGAAATACTCTGACATCTCTGGACTCCCTGTGAGTAATCACTTTGCTAAAATCCTCACTGTGCATAAACAAAATTACTTTAAAGTCTAGTATAAAGCACACACTGAATACTCTCTCTTGTCTTTCCTCAGGCAAACTACACAGACCCTCAGACAAAGCTACGCTTCACATCCTCTGAGGAGTTCTCCTACATCCGTCTCCTTCCCACTGATGTTGTTACCGGCTACCTGGCCCTTCGAAAAGCGACGTGCATCGTACCCTGACAGCTGGACAGGGCTTGAAACCTGAAACGTATTCAAACCAGAACTGAACTCATGTCAGTGCAGGAAGCTGTTGGACCAGCCTGGAGACTGAAAGCACAGGCTGCTCACAGAGCCGCAACAACGTTGTGAACACCACTGACAGAACGACTGCTGGAGCTCACCGGCCACTGCTAAACATTAGCACTTCTGTCTTTAAGAAGGCAGCAGTCTAGGTTATAATTGTTACTGTGTGACAAAATAAATACAACAAAGGTTCAGAAAGTGTTTATGAGTTCATTCAAATTTCAGAAATAAGATATTATTTTGCTTATTTGTTGAAATATATTTCCCAGTATCCTTGTTGGTGTTTTACCACTGTTTTTTAAGTGTTCCTATAAACCCTGGGTACTTTTGGGAGCTCGGCATGGATTGCTTCTGCTAAGTCCTTGGGGGACATACAGTTGTTTATCAAGTACTGAATGTCAGCATTACTGGCTAGGATGGCCCTTGTGGTAAAACATCTGTGTCCAGTGTTGTAAACCCAGTCAGACTGGAGCGGAAAAAAATGATATGGAAGCAGGTCAACTGTTGGAAGGAGTTTATCCATTTCAGATTGACTGTCAATTACTTTTTATTGTAATAATTTGATTAAAGCTCACTTGAATTTAGTGTGAATTTTGATTAAAGCTCACTTGAATTTAGTGTGAATTTTGATTACGATGTCACTGTTTTTCATTCACGGTTTCTTATACTGTATGTTTCTCTGTATAAACATTTATTTTCTCATTTGGAAATGGTAACAAAGTTGCAGACTGAAATTAGTTTCACTCTCAAGTTTGCTTATGAGACAACCCTTAATTACACTTGTAGGACTTTGATATACAGCATTTGACAATGAATGCACACCTGCAAACCGTGATTAGGATCCCCTGTTCTATGCAGCAGCCTGCATGTATATAAGCTCTGCAGATACAGCTGGGCCAAGTCAACCTTTTTATAAGCCAAGAGTCACCGAGCAGGTCTAATTTAACAAGTGTCGTATGTAGATGCAGAATTTGTTCCACATGGCTCTAATTCCACAGCTGCATTTGATGTATGATTTGCTCTCCGACTGGTTGACCGAGGATGTCCCATTAATCACATATAGCAGGCATCCAGGATCATTTCCATGGTATATTTTACGCTATTTTTCACAAAATTGATGGATGAGGACTAGAATATTCCTCAAGTGAATGATCTCCATTATGCATGAGAATGAGGATAAAGGCACCTCCACAAGTCTAGGCTCAAAAGAACACATAACTGAGTGCCACTGACACACTGTGTGACATGTCCTAGAGATACAGACATTTCAGTATTTCTGCTAATGGCCAGTCTTGCTTAAGCCTGACTGTTACTTCTTCCAGCTCTGGACAACGCTGATGAAGGCACTATAGTATATCTGTGAGAGTGAGACCAGCATTTCCATTCCTGCTGTGGCATCAAAACCTCAACATAGTGATTAATGAACAAGTCAGGGCTTTCTGCTACCCAAGCACACGACCCACTAGAGTGTGTCTGTGAGTGTCTGCAAGCATATGTGTGTGCGCGCTTTTGGGGTATTTTTGCTGTGTGTCCATTCAAAAAAAGTATTTAGTGGTGGTATCAGTTTGTCTATTAAGTTGTGTTTGAAGTCCGGATCGGATTAGAGCTAAAGTCCTCAAAAATGTAACATGTGTAGTCGGTATATGAATATTTATCGCATACGTCTGCTTCAAAATGGAAATACAGATTAAAATGCAGTATATTACAACAACTCCTGCAGGTACTCCTGTCTTTGCAGTCACACTTGGTGACCACCCGGGTGTGCCAGAGCTCTGCTCAATCTGCCATCCAACCTTGCGTCTGGTGTCTCAGTCCCACAGTGAGTCAGTCAGATCACATGAGTGCATCCATTTCTGAGCACAGTCTGGGATTCACCCACTTAATTTGTATATATTCAGTCACAATTCTGACTGCCTTCCACACATCAGCAGGTGACTGATAAACACTATCAACTAGTGAAATACTGTTTTAAATTAAGTAAACAGGCTGAATGATAATATAATGGACATTATAAATATTGTAAATACAGCTGGCAAACATGCCTGTATAAAAGTGACTATTGCATTGTTGTGCATATTGACAGAAGTCCATACAGCATCCATAATAAACATGAGCACACTGATTTAAACAGGCTGATACTAAAACTAATTTTAGTATGGGCGCGGAAATGGATGTAAGCAATTTAGGACGGCAGTTCAATCATATAATAACCATCATTAAGAAATTGATTGTGCTCTGCATAAAATGGCTCATCTTCCTTTGATGGAGGATTCGGCACCCGCTGCATTTTACAGGATGTGTGTTTTCAGAGAACACACACACTAATTTAGCTGAAAGCTCTGACGTTTTTTTTCCCTTCAAATGTATACTTTCCTGAACTTCTGCAGACAAGTTTCTCTGACACTGGGGAGATGCACTCTGTGAACTAATGTCATCTTGGTGTTGATTTAGGTCCTGTCTGCCCTCAGGTTTTTGTACCTGTCACATTTTAGTGACGATGGAGATGACATCTGTGCGGTATAATGGCGACAGAGAGTAATTATATACTTTCTTCCACTTCCCAGGACATCCAGTATTTCCTGAACTGATTTTTTCCTGTGCTTGTGAAGCTATTGACTACATACACACATAGCAACAAATGCATCATCATTTGACTAATGTAAGTTCTGCAGAGGTATATGGTAGATGAATAAGCACAACTGATTTTGCTGAATTACCACATTAGATCCTTGATGTCACTATCCAGCATGGCTCAGTGTGCTGTCACATCCAGAGGGAAGCTGTCACAACTGCACGGACACAAGGACGAACCTCCCTCAACAAGTTGGGGAAAAGCTGTTGATAGAAGCAATACTGCATTACTCACCTTACATGTCTTACCTCTTAAAATATATGAGAAAAATTCATGAGAACTATCCTCAAATGTCAAGTCAGAGAAATGGACTGCAGCACCAGCTCTGGTAAGCTGATCAATAGACCAACTCCAGTGCCTGCTGAGCCAGCAGGGGAACTTTCATATTTATGTTTTTGACCTATCGGAACAGCAGAAGTAGCACAGTGAACTTCTTTACTCCCTGTTAACAAAGACATAACAGTGTGGATTTGTTTGATGCTACTTTGCCCAAAAAAGGATTCTGCTTCAGCATGTGAGGCACAATGTTTTTCATGGACTTCACTTCTGCAGCTTCATCGAAGACTGTGATCATCTTTTGTGATTATCACCTCTTTCTATAGAAAGATCAGATTTTAACTTCATTTGACAATTAACTCTCTCATGGCTGTAAACAAACAAGGATCAAGCTCACTCAAGTTAATCTCCTGGCAAGGACATTTAGGAGAACTAAAGCAGAGTACGTCCTCTCACTATGTCTTTGTAACTTCCTGAAAGCAACTGTCATACCAGTCACATTCACTTTTTTCAGTGTATGGCAATGTGCAGGTGGATGTGAAAAAAAAGCACAAGGCTCCAAGTGCTCTCAAGCTCTGGTCTCCACAATCCTCACATAACCTCTGTGCTAGAGATGGGAGGAGTGCAGCTGAGATCTAAATTAGGTTCTGAACAACAGCCGGGACAGATCTGCCTAGAGACACTAGGAGGACTCTCCCTGCACTGCCACTCCATGTTTTTGAATCACAGCCGGTATTCCACACACACCAGAAAATGTGGCATCAGTGCAATATTTTAATTTGAGTAGTCTTTTTTTTCCGCACCATTGCACCAAGGACTGCCTCCTTGTTCGTCTACTGTATAAAGATACTATAAAGTATAAAGTATAAAGATACACTCACAAGCTGCAGGGTTACAAAATAATCCATCTAACCCCACCGCTGGGGAATTATGGGAAAGAACTTGCACTGGGTTGGTTTGACACAAGTGCTGGATCTTACCGTTTAACCCAAAATTTAGAGTTACCAATTAACCTAACTTGCATGTTTTTTGGATTGTGGGAGGAAGCCACAAGTACCCGGAGAGAACCCACGCTAGCATGGGGAGAACATGCAAACTCCACACAGAAAAGCAGTGATGCAGAGGCAGTTATTTTAAATCCATTTTCCTCTAACATCGACACAACTTCTTCATGTGTGGGGACGTCTTTAATTGCTGCTTGCAGCTACATTTGTACTTTTGCCTTCTAGGGAAACCTTTGCCCTTCATGACCTCCACGGTCCTACTTTGTCACAGCTTGTGATCTGTCCCTGTCTTATCAGGGACAAACCAGATGAAAACTGATGTTTAACCGTAACTGATCATGCCACGGCTGCCCACATGGTGACACAGTTTCACGGTTCACTTTGTGGAGAAAAAGCACTGATTACTGCCTCAAGGATCTCCATGTCAGTTTTTTTTCTTTCCTTGTTTGAATGCTGCCTGAGTGAATGTGATGAGTTACCAGTTGTTATTGGGCTGTAGAGGTCAAACAGCAAAGTGTCATCAGATAGCTAATCAACTCATTCAGATATCATTACACTGGGCTAAATCCCTGTTAATCCCACTGAAGATTCCATCAGTGTTCCCTCACAGGTCAACTTGTTCCTCTGTGTGTGTATGTGCGCTCACGTGTAGGCATAAGGGACAGAGAGAGAAAGGTAATTCTTCATGTTGATAGACAATGATTGTCCTTCAATGGGCCACATTCACCGTCTCCTCTCCGTCCTTCTCCTTCCCTCCGTTTTCCTGTCGTGTCTGCTCCTATCTCCCCTCCTCACCTTTCCTGTCTTCTCTCTCCCACCTGGCTCTTCTTCTGTCTCCGTAGGCCGGATGATTAACACTCTGCTTTGGTCTTTGATTGATAAGACTTCTGTCAGTCCATCTGTCTGTCTGTCGGTCTCCTTGTATGTTTGTGTCATCCTTTGCCTTCTCCCTTTGTCCAGCACTCACATGAAACATGCTCTGTTTCTGTAGACAGCAGAAGTGGAGGCACTGGTTCAGGCCTGTTTTTATGTTTAAAAAAATCCCAGTTTGCCTGTAGAAAATAACAGACAATAGCTACTACATTATCTGTTGACTTCAGCTTGTTTGAGGTCCAGGAAGAAAAGTTATATCCTATTTCTGAAACCACATTGAGCCTGGGGCTAATATCTTCGTGTCCAAAAGCAAAAGATTACAATGTTGTAGAAAACTGTATTTGCTGAACATGTTTAAAACATGTTCAGCAAATACAGTTTTCTACAATTGGTTACACATGTTTCTCAATACTGGATTCACCTTCTCAACATAACAGAAGTCAATGTCGAGTAAACTGAGGATCAAATTTCATTGTTTTTAAACAAAATGGATTCCGTGACGACATTCTTCATAACTCATGAACTGATTTCTCACTCAAACTAAACCCTCACCAAAGCTCTGTGTATTTACACTCCATTTTACACTTGTTTACATACTATTGTAAAAACAGTTAAACCTACATTCAACATAGCACAAGATTACTGTAAAAGAAGCAGAAAGATAAAAATGCTTTAACTCCTAACAGGGACACTGAGTGCTTATTTTCATTCCTTGATGACCTCTATATAAAAGACTTGCACCAGGTGAGGAAAGGGGGCAGGTGAGGCTGAATTCACAATATTTTGTAAATGTGTGGGACAACGTGGCATTTCATTGTTGTCTTCAGCCACAGAGCTGTTTGCAGCCCATCTCAGGATGGTGTCACTTTTCATTCCACCTCCATTGCTCAACCTCATAGAGGAATTCTTTCACTCATGGAGGCGGAAAGCTTATGACCACCAGCCATGTGACTAGATGCCTCTTCTGGATGCAATGAACGCTGGATGTCTGGACTCATCAGCAGACGTTTGTCAGGGATGGATCAGGCGCGCAAAAAGATTCCTTTCCGGGTTGATTGCAGGGGAGGATAGAAGGTGTGAGGTAGATGGGAACTGGTGGCCAAATCTACAAGACAGTATTGACTAGCAACTTGTATTTCTATATCTGTAACCAACCTTTATATGACGATGTGTAGTTTTGTATTGAATCACTACAATTTAGTTTTATACATTTGGAATTGCTCTTTGCGAAAATGGCAAATAAATGCTAATAGATAAATAAATAAAAACTACTTCAAATACAAAAACAATATGTATAGTGATTCTACCTTTTGCTTATGTTTGTGGTCATTGTGCAATGAGTAACAGAGTCAGAAATGCTGTCCATGCTCTGGCACAAAATGACAATGATAAATGGACTCTACTTGTAATGCACCTTTCTAGTCTTTTTGACCACTGAAAGCTCTCTAACATCACATTTACATTCATCCATTTGCACACCACTGATACACTAATGACTACCATTCAAGGTGCCCTCTCATCAGGGGGGAGATAACATTCAAAGACACTCACACACAGAACCACAGCTATGGGAGCAATATGGGGTTGCCCAAGGATACTTCGACCTACAGGTTAGAGGAGCCAGGAATTGAACCACCGACCTGTGTATTAAGTGTGTTGGTAGTATTAGAGCAGTGTGGATGTGAGATTTACTGTTCTATCTGTCTATCTGTCTATCTATCTATCTATCTATCTATCTATCTATCTATCTATCTATCTATCTATCTATCTATCTATCTATCTATCTATCTATCTCCTTTTACTTGCCCTCCCATCTCTCTCTCTGTTGCTCAGATTAGCTCCATTCATCGCACGCTGCCAGAGCAACATTCAGGTGAATGAAGTGTCATTGGACACAGAGAGAGGTAATAGGAGGGATGTGACCCTGCAACCCTCTCCGCGACAGATGGAACCAATCTCACCAATCCAAGACAGACCTATCTATTCATACCTCCCTACCATGGTGTGTTTGTGTGTGTGTAATGATAGCGCCCATCCATTCACACTGCTTCTGGTGATGCAACTCAATGCCTCACTGTGCTTATGGGTGTGTGTGTGTGTGTATGTGTGTGAAAAAGTGTGTGTCGTTAAACTTGTGTCTCAGACATGATATTTTATCACCAGCACAGCTCCAAAAAGGCAATTTACTGTCCGATGGTTGTTGTTTGAATTTCAACCGCCGACTGGAATAATAATCTTGGATGACTTTGAATGAACTTGTAAATGTTCTGTGTCCCCTGGAAGTCTGTAAATGCTGATTTTTAGACTAATATACTTCATGTAAATCCATACATTAATAAATAAACGGGAGTGTCACAACTCCATTTTTTTCCTATATTGCAAAAATAAAAGCATTTTTGTTAAATCAAAATAAAACAACATTGCCTTGCTGTAAAATGCACCTTGTGGCTGTAGGGAAAGTTTATATTGATATTGCTGAGGCTTTATGGCTACAGTGTCTCCACTAACTACTCCTCCTTTCTCTCTCTCTCTCTCTCTCTCTCTCTCTCTCACACACACACACACACACACACACACACACACTCACACACACACACTGCATGACTCCTAGCTATATTCATACAGTAGATACACTGCAGAAAGAGTAAAGAGGTAATTGCATTGACTTCAGAGGTAAAACAACATTTACAGGCTTAGTGTGTGTGTGTGTGTGTGTTTTAGTGTGTGAAAACCTTTCATCCATCCATATCGCCGTGCAGAAGAGCCCTGGTTGGATTCTGCCTTATGCTCTGCTTGCCCTTGGAGAATAATACAGTACCTACTGACTCCAGCAGATATAAACTAGTCTCCTGTTCACTATCATTTACCTGTTAAGCATGTGTGTGTCTGTGTGCATACTCTGTGTTTGTGTATTGATGTGTGTTTGCTTGTATAACAGCAAGAGTGAAACAAAGAGTATGCATATGGAGAGAAAGCTCGACCCTGAATGCAAACACACACACACACACACACACACACACACACACACAGATTCACAGTTAGTGTTTTGGGAGAGTGTGATGGTAAATGAAGCGTGAAATGAGGAGTCAGAGATGTTAGAACATTCCTTCCCTGGGGAACCTCTACAGCGGACAGACACAGACCAGGCCAAGATAGATCAGGACGGCCAAAACCAAACCCTCAGTCTCACTGCAACGCACGCCCCCTGGTGGTGTTTCCTATCCCTAACCCTTTTTGATTATTTGTACTATGTGGGCAAGCACAACTCAAAATATAACATTTAATTTATGATTTAGCTATTCCATTCAGTTGATAGTGTTTATGTTTATCATTTGTAACATGAAGGTCTGCAAAGAAATACGCTACGATAGTTTCGAAAGAATTGTTTTTCAACTCATCTATCCAGTGTGACATCATGTCCATGTTATATAGGAAATATAAGAATAAGACACCAAAGCTGCAGTTTCTGTGGAGCAGGTAGGAGCAGTTTTTCATAGAAAAAATTATTCAATTTAAAAGTTGTTATTCCTGTAAGTTGACTTATAACTACCAGTATAGCTGTGTCAAACTAATCCAAGCTTGTTACAATTTGTGACAATTTTATTTTCTATGTTTAGTTTTGTGGCACAGGAAGAGGACAAACTCATTCTTAATCCCTCATACGAAGCTCTGATTGGCTCACTTCTTTTTCCAAATAGGCAAACAAATAGCCAATATATAAATAAATAGCCAATCTGCCTTTTTGATTCAGTGGAAAAATCAAAATGTGGGAGGCGATTTAGGCTACAAATACACAGCAAAGAGAAACAAAGCAAAGGGAGCAAACAAGTGATTTGGGATGTAGGCTTTCACTAGGTATTGTAGCAGGATTGCACATTATAGTCAATAAACATGATCATGACATTGACGTGTAGAGATTTGCACCATGAAGTTCCAACATTAGTCTATACCAAACAGCAACTACCCTGAATCCATCTATTTCCTTCTGCATGTCTGGGCCATTTTTGTTCATAATTGTGTCCTTGAGATTGTATTTTCTTAAACTAGTCAGAAGAACTGACAGTGTGGCGGAAATGTTCCAGGTTTAACCTGCAATGCATCATCATGTTTTACGTATTTTATAAAAGTGGAGTTTCATTTTTTATTCTAGTCTAGTTTTATTCTGTGACAGAAAGTGTATTTCTTGACACAAATTATTACAAAACTATCAAGACAAATTATTTTCAAGTAGAAACATCTTGCTGCAGATGTTTCTATTCCTGAGTTCAGCAAGTCACATTTTTTTTAATAAGATAAAATGGCCCAGATGTCCCTCTCCCAACCCCAGCATAGTAACAATGGACATTATAATCTGTTGTGTTTACAATACCACTTTGGTAGACAATTAGGTAATTAGCTACCTTCAATATCCTGAAAGTGCCTGTTGAGATGATGTATCTCACCTATCTATGACAGTAATACAGACCTCAGCCACATGAGTGACATACTCCAACATTAAAAGTAAGTGGTATTCCCCTTTAATGACCATTGTTAACATTATTATCCCAGACTTGGCTGCCATAGCAGGTCATCTAATTCTATTGGAGACAGCTTCAGCCTTTCTCTCCTCCACCAGAGTCCATTACAGTCGGGTCTTATCTCCTCTAATATGCTCTACTGTTAATGAACAATCAGTCCCGTTAATGTCCTGCTAATTAATGGCCCATCAGACTCTTCTGAGTGGTAATTAAGTGCCAGTTGAGGCGTCTAATTGGCATGGTTTCTGATTGGATCGAGTCACGGTCAACCCTCTGGGACACAGGAAGTGAATTATAGTGTTGTCATCGTTGAGGAGAGGACTTTTACAAAGACTGCTGACTTGCTTGTTTAAGAAATAGAATCATCTTGTTAACCTGAGAAGAAGTGAACTGAGTGACAGTTTCACTTGGGCGACTCTGTCAGAGGACAAACTGTCAAATCTAAATGAAAGAACAATCAATGATGGCCACCTGTTTACCTCTACACCTCCTAAATAACCGATTGAGTGCTGTCACAAAGGAGTTTTGCAGTAAATAAAATCACACCAGCGACTTCAGCGTAGTATGTCATCTAGTAAAAAAGAATAAGTCTCTATGGGGTATAAACTTTCTGAATTCCAAATTCAAAAGGAAATATAGAAATGGAAACACTAAAAGTGAAAAAAAAAAAACTTTATCTGCTGACAGTATAATGCATTATATCACCACATGTCACATAAAAAAGCACAAGGTGGCAAAATGCAATATCTGACTTTCAGAAATCATCTTTAATTTCAGAAATGTATTGGTATGTTTGCATTGGTTGATTTTTTTGGCCACATGAAGGCAGCACAACAAGCTATAAACAAAAGATTGAAATATCATCAGCAAAAAAGTTGCAAACCCTTTCAGGATCAATAAACATACAACATATCTTTCATAACAACATCCACACATGCACACACAACTTTACACAGAAACACCCTAATGCAATCTAATCTCTATCATCACGTACATATTGTAACTGTGCAATGTTTGTATCTGTATGTCTGTTCTTTTTTTTTCTCCAATGTCAACCTTGTTTTTGTCACATTTTCACAAAAAAATGTTAAAGTATAAATATTTGTTATAGCAGCTCTTAGAAATGTAAAAAAAAAAAAAATTAAATGGTAAAATGCAGAATTCTAAACCCTTAATGAAGGACAGGAAAGCGGTAGCTTGTGGCCGACTGGCTCAGTACAAACAAGGCTACCACAGGAGCTTCACACATGGCTGATAGCGAGCTCCTTCACTAATTAGTTATACTGAGAAAAAAAAACACAATAGGAAAGATTTCAAGGCAAACACAAGTTCAAAACCAGCTAGACTTATGAGATAGATTCACATATGGCTGAGTGCTGGCTGTGAGCTGCTCGCTTAATTAGTTTTACTGTTAAAAAGAACAGAAATAGCCAAAGGTTTAGGGCAAAGTTTAAGGCAAAGAGCAGACTCGATATAATACAAGCTAACAGTGTGAGGTGGCAGTTTTCACTCACATATGTTGGACTGGTTGCTTCAAGCTGTTGGATAATGAGTGAGAGAAAGGTAAGGGAGGGAGGGAGGGAGGGAGGGGTAGTGAGGAAAAAGAGGTTGAGAGTAGAGGGCGAGGAGAGGGGGAGGAGAGGGAGGTGAATGTGAAGAAGAGAGGGGGGAGGCGGGGGGTAAAGTGTTTTTTTTATAATGAGGGGACAGAACAGACAAACACCTGAGTAGAGAGAAAGAGAGAGAGAGAGAAGGTTGGAGGCAAATAAAGACTCCATTTGGCAGATACTGTATACACACACACACACACACACACACACACACACACACACACACACTCTGATGCACAGAGTATACTGGTTGCTTGGAGCAGCTTGGGATAATAAGAAACACAATAAGGTGGTTTTTATAATGAGAAACAACAGCTGAACCACCGATGGCAGAGAGAAGAGTGAAGAGGGTTGCAGGCAATGGACAACTCCACTTACTGTACAAAACAAGGTTCTGCACGGAAATGGAAAGTTATTAAATGAAAGAAATGAAAGATAAAAAAAAAAGCTACGGAGCCAGAGATGTTTAATGCATCGCTGACTAAAAGCCTGGCCCTGTGTATGATGGGTATTATGACTGAGCATTTATTGATACATAGTTCTAACTACGGTACCATGTGGTGTCCAAACAAGATGAAGGACTATTGTGAGACAGTGGAGATCAGTTACACATCAGTACTGTAACCACTGGCTGGACCTCCTGACCGGTGTAAGTAGCAGTGTACAGGAGGTTTAAATTCTACTAATAGAAAGAGAAAAAAAGCTAACAAATGTTGGATATGTAAAGATTGATTTTTATGACGCATTGATGATTTTAGGTTGATAATAAATTTTGGTGACTTTGTTCTTTTGTGCGTAGGCGTATTTCTAAAATCCTAGCTTCAGCCCTGCTCAGGACAGAAAAGTGACTGTGAACTGCATTATGGGTAAGTCTACAGTTGGTGTACACCGTTTCTTTTTCTAATTCCATTATTATAAGTTTTTATTTCATTTGTGTTTTTTGGTGGGTGATGTGTCTCCTTCTGCTATGCTTGAATTTTTGTTTGTAAAAGTAAAGCAAAGCAAAAGATGGATGGCGTTGGAGAGTGGAATTTGACAAAAGCAAACACTGCATGCAAAGAAATGCTAGCCTTGAGTCAATACACCTTTTTCGCCGCAGACATTTTGATTAATAGTAGGAAAAACACAGTTGTTAATTAGAACCTCAACAACAGCTTTGTTATTCAAGTGTCCCAGTAAGCTGTGACAGTGTGACAGTGAGCCAGCATGAACAAAACCAGGACCCTGAAACTGAAGCAGCAAAATGGAATTCAGCCATAATTAATTTCAGTATTTACACCTGTGCTTCCCTGTCGTCACATATCGAAAGGTCCATGCAACAGATTCCTCTTCTACTCTGTAATGAACCTCCATGAAAATCATTTCAACTGCATTAAATGTAACTGTGTTTTTGACATTGCAGCAGGGACACACAGCCTATAGATTACTTATCTAAATGGAAACATGAAGACAGATACATCACTGTAAATGTGCATGCGGTGGAGACAGAATGATGCGCCTACATAACGAAAGCCATTTAAACAAGGTGCATTCATGCACGAGTTAAAAGTCTTGTTTTTCTGTTTATGTCCAAGCATGTGAGCCTATATACTGGATACTGAGGTGTGTGTGTGTGTGTGTGTGTGTGAACAGAGAGCGCTACTGCCTTCTTCTTTTTTTCTCCTGGATAAGCACTTTGTTGTCCTTGGGAGACTGCTGGTGCTTGGCTCCTCGTGCACAGTCGCCAAGCGCTGTTCCACTGAGCAGTGCACGTGAGGTGACCTTCCTTTGCCTCTGGCTCAGTCATGCCTCTGTGTACCACACACACACACACACACACACACACACACACACACACACACAAATGCGGACACACATAAGTTTGGGGCCTCGGGATAACACACTCTGTCCCCTGCAATGTTTCAAACTGACATACATCCTGTGTTGTTCACTTTAATGGAATAGAAACACAAACTACCACATTTACACACATAAACACATGCAAAACCACCACACATTACTCTACCCCCACCACACACACACACACACACACACACACACACACACACACACACAGAGTCCATTTCCATCTCCGGGGGCAGTGGCTGGTGTTGGTCACACAGGTGTCCAGATAAAGACAACCACCATCTACTGGAAAATCCACACACTCACACTCACTTTCTGCCACCAGTACAGAGTGTCGCACTCTTGACAAAATTGAGGAAAGTTAGCGTCCATTTGTTGGAGGACTGAAAAGTGGAACAGTTACATATTTGTCAATTGACATTCAAAGTGCTGAACAAACAGCAGGTCTATGCAGTTTAAGTAGTATATTGTATATCGTTGTTAACTCATTTTGTCACAAAATGAGGACCGGAGACTTGACACTGATTAGACTGCAGCTTTTCCCAAAGGACTGGACTTGAGTTAAAGTTGAGTTAAAGCTTTGCATGCGAACACATGCGAACATTTTGAATATTAAATCAATAGGCCTATACACAGAACACAGTTTGTCTCAGCTATAGAAAAATGTCATTCCCAAAGTTTCACCACATCAGAAAAACAAAGCGACGTTGACTAAATTTCTGCATTGTGTTTTTAAGCGTAGCATAAAGGACCAAAATCACCATAAAAAATCCTGTTCCATATGCAATGATGCTGCAGCCCATGACAACAGCTCAAAGTTACCGGTTGTCACAGTAATGCAAGTACACTGCAATGCAAGCCATACTGTGACAACCGGCAAACCTATTTGTCACTGTAAATAGAGCTCAAAAATGCAGATTCATCTCGGCCCCCAACACACTCTGAGACAAGCAAATCTGAGGAGACCACAAGAGCTAAAACCAGAATGAAAGGCACTTGGTTTCTAGCTTTCTGTGGATAGAGGAAGCTGGTCGTCCCTCAGCCTAACCTCTCCTTGGCTGCCACTTTAATGGTCAGAAGGCACACAAAAGGCTTGCAAGTGACATGCAGTTTGAAGACTTGACTTTGCCCTAAATACATGACTTTGAGCTGGCTTTCACAAGACTTGGGACTTGTCCCAGAATCTCAAAACCAGTCCTGGTAGCAGTTATATATCATAAAAAAGTACTGCACCAACTTTCTGCACAAATTGTTATGTCAGCTTCTTGTGTTTTTAAATGGAATTGCCTCGCACATCAACACTGATCTCTTCCTTACAACGCATGATTTCCCTGATTTCCCTAATGTCCATAAAATTAAGAGGTTTCATCATCTAAATCACTCAACTGCATACAGGAACATCAGTGCTACAGATAGTACCAGTGCACCCTTGTTACAACATATCACTGACAGTGGTGATGAAAGTGTTGCAGGGTGTGGCAGCTGTTCTTGTAGCCCAGATGTTGACCTCGCTGTGGAGCCTCAGAGCGTCTGTGAACATGGGCAGAAAATCACCCTGGGCGTTACCATGGTTATCAGGTCTGTACTGACAGATGCTCATTAGAACAAACAAGCACACATTCACGCACACACAGACAGAGCCGATAACTCGACAGCTTCTCCGCACTCGAGTAGTCCAGACTACTTTCTGTCTTAAAGTGTGAGACCTCTAAAGGCTGTTCAGAGGACAATGAACATCACTCACGCCGCTTAGAGCACACATTTGGATTTTAAGTAATAACGATGATAATGGGTCACCTGAGAATGTTTTACGTTAACCATTACCGTAAATTTACAACTAATATGAGGCAGGGAACTGGGGTAAGAACATCCTCTTTGACTCTCACACCCACACCTCACAGCTCCCAGAAGAATGATTATAATCTGACACACATTGTTTCCTTGCTGCATCGTTAATTTTGATTCACACATTTCATCAGCACACCTCCTGTTGAAATTGGTAGTTGTGACTGTGATTTAGCTGTGAGATACATTTGTGCTTATATTCGTATTTAATCTTTCAAAAAGAAAAACAGATCTGTTTTGTTTACATTGGTCTATCCTCAGGTATCTTTTCTGACCTTTTATTCTCTGTTAAAGCAATGTCTCAAGCAATGTATTTACAAGTGTACAAGATTCTGGTTACACATTTTTTCCCCAAACAACACAGTTTTAGTGAATCAGCACCGGTCTTCTTCACAGACCAAGCGCTTCATTGGCTCCAAAATGAGAATACAAACTATGTGGATCCACAGGACCTTCACCGTACTGTAGCAACAGTGAGCGAAGATGAAGACATGAGCATTATTCTCCACAGTGGCAGATTTATTTATTCATAGATTCACTTCATCACTGTTTAATGTGATAGTGATTTTTGGCTATAATGCTGTGACTGAATGTGCCGAGAAATATTCTTCAGACTTTTGATCCGGTCTGTGCATCTTCTCAATACACCTGAGTTTCATTATTCTGCATTTAAAAGCTAGCAGCAGGTCATAAATGTACAACACATTAGCATACAGTAGTAGTTATGAGCAGGCAGACAGGTGTTAATGATCCTCTAAGGACTCACATATTTATTCATGGATTCACTTCAGCTTAATTCTCTTCCTATATCTAAATGCACTGTGATGGTCCTCCCAATTTTCACTCTCTTTTGATGTGTCTTTACTGTATCTCAGGCGCAGTGCGCAGACACAAGGTGTCATATTGAATCTTCATCATCGTTTTCCAATGGAGGCTCCTACGTTATTGTACAGATGTATTTACATGCAGAAAGACACAAAAAACATGGTGATTTTTGTTGAGACTGAAATATTGACAGATTCAGTTCATCAGTGATCTATTGAATATAATAATGTTTTTCACCACGATTTGTTACAACTTTTGACTTGCTCCATTTTATATAATGTATTATTTACACATTTAAATGCATTAATCTTGCTTTCATTGTCCATTTGTATTTCACACCCTGTTACGTTTTGTTATAATGTATTTACCTTGAGAGCAATGCAAAACCCATAAACTGTAGATTGTGATGCACAGATAATCATCAAGACTTGAAATCATATGCAACTTACCAAATTTCCTGTGGCCGTCGATTTTTAAATCACTGAGAGGACACTGAGAGCAAAGAGAAAGAGAGATTTTTCTTTTTAGACATTTAATAAGTCAAGTTCACTGAAAATATATTCCCTTTTAAAGCAAAAACCTTGGGGAGGGTTTTAAATTGAGTGATTGTCTTCTTCAGGGATTCTCTCAAAATTGTGCTTTTATTTTTTCTGTTTTAATTAGAGGTTAATGCGCTGTTAGTATACAGTAGAATCTGACTAGACAGGCAGTATTAAATGATCCCTTGTAGGTTTTCTTTCACAGATGTAATTCAATCTTCTTCTTTATTCTTCTATTCTTCCTCCAGTAAAAGAGCAAAACAGTGTGCCATTGAATTGATAAAGAATGCAATAAAATGCTTTAAAATATAAGATTAATATGTGCTTCATTTATGATTAAATTCACATGCAGAGAAAAAGACAGATAACAAGAATGAAATTACTGTACTGTAGTTTAACTTGTAATTCCATTAAATGAAAACTAAAAGTCATGAAACATGCAAACACGGGGACAGGGATTTGACACTTTTCTGTGTTTATGCAGTTGTTTGTTTTGTCTTTTTTAATAGTGGGTTGTATCATTTTACAGTAGGCACAGTAAGCAGACAGACGGGTGTAAATAATCCTCCGTGGCCTCCAATTTTTATTCATAGATTCAGTTTACTCTAATTTTGCCGGCTCATTGTTGTGTCTGTTGCAGGCTCCTCCCTGGCGGCGGTGTGGCTCATGCATATTAATGAGTTAAATCTGCATAATTAGATGCAGTGTTATCATAATAATAAAGGCCTACAGTATCTATAGTATCTCTTAGACTATTGTAGACCACAGATCAGATCTTTGAGCTTTGACCTAGAAAAGAACAAAGGTGACTGTACTGCCAGAAGTCCTCTTCAGATCTGCAGCCGCGGGCAATGAGAAGCACAGACGCACAAAACTTTATTGTCTCTAACTTGTGTCTGTGCGGAGCGCCTCTGTGTAAACATAAATATTAAAATACATATATGTAGTGCATCAACGCATTACAGTGGAACTGTTGCAAGAACTGCAGTTTTATGGGGCACAATTCAGAGAGTTTGTGCTCCAGTAAAACTTTTTTATGTTCAGAAACTGTTGTATGTTTGTTTTAATAGACTCTGGCAATAGCTGACACTGTGTTGTGTTGTAGATCTCTCTCCTCTTCCTCATTTCTATTTTTTTCCCCTCCGTGGTCAGTCTTAAATTGATCCGTCTTTCCTTCTTTCTTTCTACTATCATATTGTCTATACACCTCTCTTCATCCACCTCTCTTTGTCTCTCTCCACCTCACAGTGTTAGGAGTTAAACACACACACACACACACACACACACACAGTCTCTCTCTCTCTCACACAAACACACTGAGTGATGATAATTATCTAACCCACAGGGGGGTTGCCAGCTTTGAAACTGGATTTAATGTGATTTTAGAGTTTTATATTTACAGCAACACTTGAGTCCAATGACTCGCATACAAACGGACACTACAGATGCAAAACACACATGCAACTGCACATGTATACAAAATCCCAATGAAACACACATGCACATAAACACATTCTTCTCATGAGTTTATATGGTCAAAATATATGCACATGCATGTGCAGAGTCACAGATACACAATATACAATACATACACGTGCAAATAATCCCCTTTACCCCCCACCCCTCTGTCTCTCACACACACAAAGCCACACACACACACGCTCACTGGCTGTGTCCTGTGGTCTGTGTGTGCTGATAAGGGTTTAATCCTGATTGGAGCTTCAGTAAAAGGCTTTGTTATGAACACTAAATAGACTGGCCCTCGGCGAGCACACTGGGACACTGCTGATAACATATACACATGTGCACCGACACACGCAAAATGGATGCAAATAAACACTCTTACGTATATATCCATACCCAGAAGACATAGAAACTCAGGCTGTAGGCTATGCATTAGATACCTGTACACATTTACATACACACTTACACACAAACATGATCGTCCAGTAAATGCATGCCTGCAGACACTCCATAAAATCTCCCCATAAAATCGTGTGTGTGCATGTGTGCCTATATGTAAATGTGTGTGTGTGTGTGTGTGTGTGTGTTTATCAGTGGCTTGATAAAGCTCTAGAGAGCGCTAAGTGTTGGCAGACCCCAGACTGAATACGCTGTAAATAGACTACTAATAGAGAGAGAGATTAGAGGACTGGAGGAGAGGACAGTAGAGGAGAGATATGAAAGAGAGGAGGAAGAGGAAGATGAGAGAGGAATAATAATGTCAGCAGAGCCACATTTTAACTCCGTATTTGAAGAAACGTGGAAGGAGCCCCCACCACGTCACACCTGTAGCAGCAAACTCCGGAGCTCTTAGATGTGTGAAGGTTAGGCGCCTTCATACATCTTTATGCCACTGCACTGGCTGCCCTACTCCAGGGTCCACAGCAGGAGGCTGGAAAACCTGTCATACAGAAGCAGCTTATTTTTGTCATACTTTCCTCCATGTTCTGCTGCAACCTAACAGTTTGTATTCAGAGTGCCTCTCCCTAAAACCTACCTTAAAACATCCAAGAAGCTGAATTATATCTCGTTGTCCTCATCGGTGAGGTACTTTTTAATAGGATTTTTTCCCCTGTAGCTTTTTCCTCTGCCTTCACAAAAGTGAAGTGAATAAAAATCCAAATTTAAATACTTTACATGAAAGGTATTTACATACACATTTGTCATTTCTCTATCTCACTGTCCCTGTGTCTACTTTCGTTTCAGTTTCTCTATTGTCTCCCTTGAAATTCAAATGTGTACGTAGAAAAATTCAGATTCTAGGAAAAACAGACAAAATGGTAATGTAGGTGAGAGCAAAGTGCAAAGACTTTTTTTTAGCTCATCACATCATTAATGGGCTACTGGAGAATACACTCCTATTACTATGAAATGACTTGCCAAACATTAAGCATTTCTTTTTACTATTCTCATATGTCGCTGTTGTGGATGTCAAAACACAGGACAGTTTCAATGACAAATGGCAAGTATTAACCATGCCTTTATATTCACTGAGCTGATGTGTTTAGAATGTAATTTAACATGAGACTGATCCATTCTTTGGTAGCAATCCTACTGACCGTTGTATCGATACTCAAAAGACTGCACGGTATTGGCTGCATCCATACTTAAAGCAGAAATCATCCCAACCCGACCCCCCTCACTCTCTATCATCAGAAAAACAAACGAAGGCAAAACCACCAAAAATAAAATAGATCCAGTGGATTCTTCTTTCCATCTTTCCCTCCTCCTTCCCACCCTTCTCTAATTCCAGACTCATGTTTACAGAAAATGTCCTTAGAATGATCTCTGAGCAGCGCTAACCTGTAATCTTTGAGAACAGACCCGCATTTCCTCCCTGTGCTATTTCTCTTCCCTCAATCGACTGTCCAGTCAGTTAATCAGTCGGTCCGATCCCTTCCTGAGGTCACCGTGGCTGTGGGACATCTGCTCTTGACCTTTCATCCATGACCTTCCTCCTGCCCAGGGGTCATTAGATGTATCCCAGTATCATTACAACTGTCCCAGGAGGTCAAACCTGAGGTCAAGGCTGCTCCTTGAGGTCAGAGGTGAAAGGTCACTGCTCTGTCATCAATAACAAACAGGGGGTAAGGTCTATTGTTGTCTACAAGTAGTGACAGGCAGCGATGGAGGGGTCTGCTCCCACAGGGGCACATCGGCGGGTTCAGCAGTGTAGCTCAGCTTTTGTTTGTTTGTGACAGTTTTTTTTAGATGCAGAATACATTATGCACTACAGCTGCACTATGTGTTGCCCTTTTGGTGTTGAATCCATTCGCTTAAGATGAATGTTCACCTTGTGGTGTTCAGTCAGATGTGGCAGCTTTTTCAGGCATAGCTGATTCAGTCCACAGGTTTCTTGTTTTTGAACACACACACACACACACACACACACACACACACACACACACACGGGTACATACAACATCTTTACTGCCTGGACCACTTGCTTTCCCTGCCTCGTGCCCTCATTGAATAATTTTTCTCTTTTTCTTTTTTGACATCCCATCTAACAACTACAAATCTTCTAAAAAAAAAATGCTACTCATAATGAATAAATCTGAAAGCTACGTATTTGCCTTTTAATGTTTCCAAAACTGCAGAAACCTGCTTGCATTCAAATGGTGTATGGCTACAGGCTTGAATGACCTGCACATACCCTAAAGAAGAGTGCTTTTCTGCTGTTGATGATGAATGAACTGATGCTGATGGAAAATTTTGGAGTGGCATTTTCAAAGTGTGGGCATGGCCTCCATCACCTCCTGCTTTGTTAATGTCTCTTTTCTTTCTCATTCAACTTTTTCCTGTGTTTCATTCTCACCTTCATTTCCTCATCCCCATCCATCGCCTCTGACTCTGACCCCCCTATTCTCTCCCATCACACCCCTCCCTCTGTGTAACCTTGCAGGGTAAAGCTCCATTGACATCTGCTTCATAAGTATTCAGGACTCAGCGCCTTTGACATTAATCAGCCTACAGTACATTATCTCCCCACTCCTCTCTGGGTCCCCTCCTCTCCCCTTTTTGCCTCCTGCTCCTCCTCTCATCCCTATCGCCCCTCTTTCACCTCTCCTCTCTCCCCTCTGCTGCCTCTCTTTGCCCCCCTTTCCCTCCTCTCTGCTGTCCTGTCCTCCCCTCCTCCCCTTCGTCATCCCCTCCTATCACGCGTCTAAGCTTTCCATCCGCTGTTTTCTTATCATGGTGTGATAACCAGAAGAGAAAAGGGCATTACTAAGTATGTATGCTGCCTACCTGAAGGTCTGGCTATCGAGATACATTGTCTATCTGTTTGCCTGCCAGTCGTTAGAGTGAGACAGCAACTTTAATATAGCAGTCACCATACAGCAAGGTCAAGTCAACGAGTAAGATTAGAAGAGAAAAGAAAGAGTGGTTGACCAAATATAAGGCAAGAAGAAAATTTTTTAATATTTATCTTAATTTCTGGCTTTGGTTTGACTAAACTTGAAGGATAAGTGAGTATAGAAAGTGGATGGATGGCTGGATCTCCAGACTTCATCTTTGGTGCAGCAATTCAGGAGAAATGTATGATGGCAGAATGCACTATAATATTCTTACAGAGGAGGGAAACCCTCGGGGTTGCTGAATTTTGCCAGAATTCATAAAACAAAAACTGTTCTAAACTTACTGGTTCTCTGAGTAAATATTTTCAGAGTTAAAATGAAACTTGTAATAGAGCTCAGTTTCCTTTGTAGATAGCAACTTTTGTGGCTGTGGCTGTGATGGTGGGGGCATGGAGCAAAGAAATGTGATCAGGACCAATAGATCAGTGAGTCTGAAGCCTTATCAGATACTAAAACACTGTGGAGTAGTTTACAATACTATGAAAAAGGACTTTACCAACCCAGGAGATTTATCACATCAATACCTTTGTCCTCAATCATTTTGTCTCGTGTGCTTGCTTGAATTTGATTGGCCGTCGGGATGAGTTGACGGATGGAACCACATTGTGTTGCTGCAAAAGTTAAACTTTTTTGCTCGACAATCCTGATTTATTTTACCGGAGCCATTTGTTGTGGCAGTGAAATGTATGGGAGGTCCATGCAGTGTTACGCTGGACATGCACACAATTTCCCATGATTCTGTTTGCTTCCTGTTAATGCCAGAATCCCAGTGGACATGTACTTACTCCCACAGTGTACTTAAGGTCAGAGTTGTATTTAGTCAAACTTTGACAGCAAAACCTGGTGGAAAATCAGCACAGTGGATCCTGCAGTGGATCTCACAGCCACTCTCTCCACTGGAAATAATGGAATGGATGATAACTTGGGCCTTTGGTGTGAAAGCTGTTTCGCTGGTCCACATCAGCATGTAGCTTAACTCAAGCACTTATTTCTCACAGAAAAGGGGACTTTAATGACAACAACTGAGAACAGGATGGGGAGTGAAGGGAGGCAATTGCCACCCATCCACTGAGTCTGAACATTTTGCGGAAGCATTTAAACACTACAGAAACTCTGAATGCTATACAACATAACATCAAGCAGATATCGTGCCTATAATGGCTTTTCATCCCCTCTGGCTAGCAGAAAATGGTGGACGCCAAATTATATACTTTACAGTCTGTCCTGTAATGCTGTCGTTTGTTTTAGACTGAGGAGAGATTGTCCGCACAACAACTGTGGTGTGTACATATCATCACCAAAGTATCTGATAGAGAGACAACCCCAGAAGGAGTAGATTATGGGAGTAGATGAGGACAAGGCGAGGTGTGCCGTCACACAGCGCTCAGATTAGCTTGGAGGTGTGATGTATGCCTCCGCTGCTAGCTAACAAGGGATTATAAAGCTTCACATAATCCTGGATGGGCGGGCTGGCTCAGGACTCTCACTGTTACTGCATTAGCATTAAGCATTAATAGTGCCCTAGCATTAGTGTTAGCAGCTAATAGTGTCCCAGAATACATTAACAGCTAATAATGTGATGCTGTAAGATTAGCATTAGTTATAATAATGCCATAGCATGCATTATGAGTGTGTGTGTGTGAGTGTCAGAGGACAGGATGCATATGTGTGTGTGAGCGTGTGTTTGTGTATGTGTGTGTGAGTGCAGTGAACAGGAGTGAACATAAGGCCTGGGACTGTTGTGTGTGTGTGTGCGTGTAGGTGGTGTATAGGTGCCTGTGTGTCCGTGCCAGTGGTGTGTATAGGAGCATGCATTAGCAGATGATAGAAAATGTACAGAGAGACAATAGAAGGTTACTGAAGACACTGACGGAGGGAAGATGGAGGCCGTACCAGGTGAGGGGTTTAACAGAGTGAGAAGCAGCATGCATTAGTTACAGCAGGCACTGATGCAGCGATCATACAAATACAAGGTCATCTCACAAGGGACATGTCATTTTCTCATATGTCACTCGAAGGTCAAATAAAAAAATAAAATAGAATTTGATCTATAAACTTGAGGACAGTGAATTAGCACATTAACACAGTGGTCTCGTTGAACATTTAGGTGAAGCGTTGTTTTCAACAAACCCTCCAAACTAAAGAACAAAATCGCTTTCAAAAACAAATATAGCTCATACATCTTGTTGTCTAATCTCGTTTGAAGGCAGAACTGGTCATGGAATTTCAAGTAGCTGCACTTGCTTTATGGTGTTGCACACAAAAAATGATGGTTTTAATCATTATAATTTATAAATGTTTAGATAAAGGAAGATCACAGAACAACTATGTTGAGTGTTGGTAGAAAATGGAAAAAGAGCACCTCTCCTATGCACACCGGTCTCACACTGTGTTGACTCATCCATCCACCCCGGCCTCCATCCTACAAGGTTTTGTGGCTCTAACAAACTCACACATTTAAAAAGTCATTATTCACATTCAAGGCTGCTAAAGATCCTCTTTCCTGATTCAAGTAAACATAGGTTGTGTTCGGCATTTGAACGAAAAACAACTGATGCTGTCTTTTTCTTCAGCGTCTGTGCAGCACCATGGTGCAAAAGATGGATGGATAGATAAAGCTATGGGTAATGAAGTCTAGACCTGTCAATAAGGAGGAAAAAGAGTTGAAGAACAGACAATAAAAAAGAGGAAGAGGCAACGGAGATAAGGAGGAGAATAAAAGCTGGAAGAACAAAATAGATAAAGAGGAGAGATGCAGGCAAAAATGCAGAAAAGGGGAAAAAGACAAACATTTCGCAGAAAGAGGTATAATCATGCAGCTATTCAGTGGAGTCATTATCGGGCTGCAGGCTGTTCGGTTCTTTACAGAATAACAGCAGGGGTTCAGAGGAGCTTCTGAACCACCCACAGATACACACTGAGAAAGGTCCTGCCAGCTACAGTACTATCTTTAGCCACAATTTTTTAAGTGGCATACCACTCAATCTCAGATTTTCTCCCTATGACCCAGGGAAGTAAAATCAGGATTTATGAATTTGTAGATTAAACTGTATATATATAGGAGGAGGTGTTGAGCTGCTAAGGAGGTGGGTTTGACGCTGCCGTCTTATACTCTTAAACGATTAAAGGAAAAACAGGCAGAGAGAGAGAGACAAAGACGGACTAGTTAATTTTTGGTATCAGATGTTCATGGATAACATATGTTAATTACTGCTGTTAATGATGCCATAGATTACCGTGTTAGATGACACAGGAAGGCTTACAGCTGAGACAAAGGACAGTCATGTGTGTCTCTCGGTCACCTCCCAAGGTGCAAGAAATCACCGCGCTATTAGAAGTGTATGTAAGTATGTTCCTGTGTGTGTGCTTATGTGTGTGTGTGTGTGTATGAAAAATCCAGTGTAATTGCCCTGTCTATCCATATCCGCCCACAGCACCATGTGGGAC
Source organism: Pempheris klunzingeri (assembly GCF_042242105.1). Lineage (NCBI taxonomy): Eukaryota > Metazoa > Chordata > Actinopteri > Acropomatiformes > Pempheridae > Pempheris > Pempheris klunzingeri. Next base: position 15,249,929 of record NC_092019.1, on the reverse strand, counting down.
CCCGGCTAAAGTGGCTGCCACTGCTTTAGAAATAGCCGTCTAAATGGCTGGAGGGAGTTGTAAAATACCCCATTGTCTCGATGGTCACATAGCTCGGCCTTAAGGGACCCATTTACTCACTCACTCCAACAAATAGAGGACACCAACATTTTTTTCTTTGTGTGAATTTGATGGTTTTTCAGCGAAACGCATTGTGGTGAATTGAAGTTTTCGGAGCGACGTGATTACAGTTCCTGCTTTGCACAGTGGCACAGGACCTGCTGTATAATCCTTAAAAAACCCAAAATGTTTGGTCTGCTGAACAGAACGTGCACAATTTGATCTTGTGTCTGCCTTGTTAAAGGGATATCTTGACATTTTCTAAATTAGTTGCTTTCTCAGGGCGCTCTGAGGGAAAAAGTTTCTACATCTGATGCTCATTTATCAGCTAATGTTTACTGTTGCTAATACTAGGCAAAAATATGACTATAGATCTACTGGTAGGATGCACATGCCTCCTAATTGTAATTGAAACGTTCAACATTTAGGAAAATTTGCTTTCTTTCCACCAGACACTCACTGCTGCTCTCTGAGAAGGTTTGTGTGTTACATATTTGCATATGAGCAGAAGCATGTGTGTGTTTTTTTTTTGTGCCTATAATGGGGAACATTATGAATTTTGTTGAACATCACTGCACACTCACCCTCTATCAGGAGTAATTAATCAAATCCTGTCACCAATCTGTAATCATTTACATCTTCGCTGCTTACTATATGTCTGTCTGGCAGTTTGGGTGTGTGTGTGTGTGTGTGTGTGTGTGTGTGAGTCACCTACACCATCTGGAGTATAGGAGCGTGTGCAAGAGCATGTTGCGACACAGAGGGGGTCCTCTGAAAAACACACAGACACATTCGAACGTCCCCCTCAACTTGCAACGCATATCACACACACACACACACACACACACACACACACACACACACACACACACACACACACACACACACACACACACACACACACACACAGATTTATGTGTTCATTACGAACCATAATCAAGGTCTACATCTCACACCTGTGTTCTCGTCTCTTAGATGCCTGGAGGTGTGCGTGTTCATGTATGTGTGTGTGCGCGTTTGTACAGTCCCTCATTTCAGGAAGGTGAGAACCACAAACACTTTCACTTTGCACTTTTTGGTAACAAACAACTGATACATCTATTTTTTAAAAGATTATCTCTTTAAGTTTTGCTTTGTCCTTTCTTTGATAGCTGACAGACAGACATGAAACTGGGGGGAGAGAGCGACGATGATGACATTCAACAAAGGTCTCAAACCAGGGTCCGCGATATCGCATGGCTTTGACCACGACACTATGGAGACACCCCTGCAAAATACATTTTTTACAATTGCATTATAGTAATAATATAAGTTGGATGGCTGTGGGCAGTAGATATGTTCTTTTTTCTTGATTAATAATTTTGAATAGTAAATGAGCTAAATAGTTAGCTTTTTCCTCTTGCATAAAAACAGCTTGCTTAGGTTTAGATCGGGATCATGGTTTGGTTTAATAGAAGCACCTTGTTTTGTTAAGGTAAGGTAAGGTAAGGTAAGGTAAGGTAAGGTAAGGTAAGGTAAGGGACCTTTGTCATCATGGTTAAGGTAAGGGAACGATCACGTGGAAAGTGGAATTGAACAGCAGTGTCCATCCATCCATCCATCCATCCCCTTGCTGACTATTTTACTCTATAATAACTTTTGCTTGAGGCACTGCTGAAATAACTGATGCTGTTGTTCTTCTGAGTCTCAGTGTTTTCCAATCTGTTGCCACTATCAGCAGAACAACATGGTTTGTCATTGCCCTCCAAAACAATCAATTTTTTCCGATTTTTGATATGTTACTTCTATGGTAAAGGTTTGGATACACTTAGACGATTAAAACTACATGGTTAGGGATAAGGAAAGACCACCTATAATGTTAAAAAGAACCAGCATTGACTGTTAGTAGGAAATTAGTAGGATCAGAACCATTCTCTGATTTTTCATTCTCCGACAATTTAGATATAAAGCATCAAAATAAATCAATCAGCATTAGTAAATTCAAGAAGTCGAATCAGTTTTATTTCTACAGCCCCAAATCACAAATTTGTTCCAAGGGGATTTGTAATCTGTATGACTTGCAGCACCCTCCATCCTTAGACCCTCAGTAAAATCTGGCATTTGGAAGTCCTCTGACAACAGTATTTTTAAAGAAAAACATAATGTTAGGGGCCGTATGGCAGTGTGTGCAGGAGCAGGGGAAAAAAATTAAGATTCAGAGGAGCTGTACAGACACTGAAAGTTTGCTCAGCGATACTCGCAGAGATGTGAGGTCTTGAAAGAGATGCCTGCCTGCCTGCCTTTAATTTAGTGAGGTCCCAAGGCAAGAGAGGGCTTAGCTTATAGAACGGTGCTGTCTGAGGCAGCACACACTCGAGGACAATAACCTTGATCACAGGAAGTCTTCAGAATTCACCACTGCTTGGAAGTGATTTATGTTTGAAGGAACATCTTTCAGGACACACAGAGAAATACACGAGGATGCACCACTCACAGCCTAAAGGCAGGGGTTCCCTTGTACACTTTTCTCTAAGAACACACTCAGTAATGTCATTACTAGAATCCAGAGACTTGTTCAGGACCGGTTTCAAAAGAAAGCGCTGCAGCTGGGATGTTTCTTCTTAAAATCAATACAGGAAATAACCTCCAAAGACCAGAGCTGTGTTATACAGGGAAGTGAAACAGATGCCTCCACTGTACATGCTGTAAAGTGTGAAGATGCTTCAAAATGATGAAGGCAGCCCGACACGTGCAGAGGGCCGGTCAATTAGACATCCATGTTCAGAATGTGAATAGAGACACAGAGGGCACAGAAACACAACATTTTGCATCGATGGAATTATTGAATGAACAACATTTATTTAGTCTTGTCCAAAGCCTTTTACCAAGTGTAGATGAATAAGAAACATAAGTAAGAAGTACTTAAACATGCTGATCTTGACCTTACTTAACACACAGTATCACACAGTGTGTGGGTGTGTGTTTGTGTGGTGAAGTTCTTTTATCATTTACATGAAAATGAGAGGGCCACCTCATTGTCCCCCCTGAAAGAAAAAACATACATGTATACACACACTGGTTTCAGTGTGTCTGCCAGTGAGTGTGTTTTTGTGTGCATGTGTACATATGCTCATGCATGCGTGTGTGCGTGTCCTTTTCCACACCATTGTTTACATGTTAATCCCAACAATTCTATTCACCAAACCTCCTTACAGCTCCACATGGGGTGTGTGTGTGTGTGTGTGTGTGTGTGTGCTATTCAGAGCAGACGGTCTATGTACGTCTTGCCATTGTGTTTGACCCCCTGTAGTCTGTCAATTATATCAGTGACCCTGCTGAAGGCAATCCACTCATTTAAATACAATGAAACTGACATTAAAGAAATTATAAACCAGTCAGATGTTCATTTCAGTTTTTTTAGAAGCATCAGGTACGTTAGGCAACATAATCACAAATCTTTTATGTCTTTTTTTGAATGATCCTAGTATGAATTCCATTTATATTAGTTAATATTTCATTAACACTGTGGTGCAATGGTAAGATAAATGGTGGCTTTTATCTGCATTCATTCCAATATGTTCATAATGTAGTTTCCCTGTAAGTTCTGCCATACAACATTTTGTACTCAGCATGTGATTACTTCAACCAAATTGGTTTGGTTTTTATTCAAATTCTAGTTTCTGCTGGTTTCTTTCAGATTTGAAATATGAGGGCTGCTTAAATTTGTTAAATATTTGCAAAAGAAATTTCAAATTCTTTGATTTCAATACTGTTTGTACTGTGGTAAAATTGCAATGGCTGCACACCCCCCAATCATTTAAATTGGTGGTTTTTAATGTGTAAGACATTTTGGTTACTTGCCAAGTGCACAACGTGGGAAAAAGCAACTGTGCTGTAAAAATGTTACAAAGCATTACAAAGGATTAATCACAGCATTAACCAAGCATATTGCAATCTCACAATACTGTATGACCAGGCAACATAATATCAAATGAAGTCTGCATACTGTATAGATCTGTATACACTCCAGTAATGGAAAATGACTTACCTCAACAAGCTCTGTTTGAGGGTTAATGCTTTATTGCAGCCAGTCAGCGGTTCGTCCTTTCTGTCAGAAAAAGAAAATCTTTCATGTTGATGGTCACAAAGAAACAGAAGCAATCCAAAAGAACAGAAAACATGATCAACACTTTCTCATCACTAAACAAAAGTAAAGCCTTCCTGAGAACATGTGTATCAGCAAATGTACAATGTAGGATATTTAGAGCAGCAACTAGCAAATTTCAGAACTCAAATTTCTTATCAAGTCTGTGCAGCACACCAAGTTTGATCAAATGAGATAAAAAAAAATCATCACACTCCATTAATCTCCCCCAGTGTTGTTTATGCTGTTTGTTTCCATCCTTCAGATGCTCAATGATGAACAATTTTACCGACTGCCACCAAGTTATCAGAGGGCTCTCTGCTCAGCCTGATGGAGGTAAAAAGGTAGAAAGTGCTTGTCCAGGCACATGCATGCAGATTTGTTTGCTCTATGGCGTCAGCATCTTGTATAATCCCGTCCTTTTATGCAAATCAAGTTCAAGTAAAGTTCGGCCAGCCCATTAATTAAACAACAATATTCTTAGAAAACAACCACTGAGTTGAAGATTCATTCAATCGACTGGCTGCAGTAAACACAAGGTGCGTGTAGTTTTGCGCTTGTTTTTCATTTGATTAGAAATCTTGTTTCTAGAGAGAACATTAAATAGGACAGCCTCACCGCCCACTATGTCACTTTAGCCTGTCTGCCCTGAGGCGAGCTAAGACAGTAAACCGGAGACAGAATGTGGTGACATGTTGTAGGATTTATGAGGCAGGCAGACGGGAGCACTGCAGCAGGAGAAAAGGAGGAGACATCAGGGTAAAACAAGGCCAGACTTAGATAAGAAGAGAAGACATCATGTGCATGTTTGGATGGTTCGGTTCTGTTTCTTCAGTGCTCACTGGACGCGTCGTAATATCATATTTTATGATTTAACATCCATTCCCAGTATTCAGTGCAGGAAGTATTGTGACCTTTATTTAGCGATGTGGTGTAAGTCCACATCCCATTACAGACCTGTGGTTAACATTTGCTTTTTGCTTTTATTCTTTCTTTAGTTGCCAAACCATGACCGTAGCCCCAATAACAGTTTATTTGCTTTAATCATAATATTTTCCTTAAAATAACCACAACACTGCCATGTGAAGACATTGTAGAAATTAGGAATTTCAAAAACTTTGATATTGGACGTAAAAAAATGTCTTCATTGAGCCGAATCATCCAATAACAATGTTCCTGTTCAATGTTATACATACAGTATTTAATGGGTGGATGGTTTCAGACAGATACTGTCAAAGAGATTTCAAACAAATGTCTCCCCCAGTCTCTTGAGTGTTTAAAGATGCTTGAAAACTTTAAGAAGTGTCACTAACCCAATCTTTGATGTTATGAAGTAAATACTGGTCCTCCTTTTCTCTGTTGTAGGCTGACATTTACCTCTCATAATGACTAAGTACAAATACAGGACCCAAATCTTTGTACACTGTTGCCCATAAAGTTGGAATAATTGATACCCCCAATTTTGTTAAAGCCTGAATACACAGTTTGCAAAGGTTAATTGTGGTTTAAGTGTCACTGTGATATGTTTGGAAGAGTTTGATCAATAAAGTTGAGAAGATATACACTTTATTTATCAAGAATAAATCACATTGTCACAATCATTTCATGAGAAGAGGTAAAAAACACTTTATTCCAACTTTATGGGCAACAGTGTATGTCAGGGACCTATTAATCTGTAAGCTCCTAGTAATTGGACTCTTAATTAGTACTTTAATAAAGACAGGTGCACTGAAAAGGTCAGCCAATTACTGTTTATTAGACAGGGCGAGCATCAGTAAGATGAATATGCTCGATGTAGCCTGCTACAGGTACCTAATTAGTAATGAGGCCATTTCTAGTGAAATTAAAATCACACTCATTTACTGATGTGCTTTTCTTTACAACTTAGATGAATGTTCACACTCAGAACCACAGATATCAAAAAGTTCATATGATTCAGTCCGTTAACATTAACACCTGACGAAGTCATACGGATTGAGTCAGTGGCAAAAGTGCCAAAGCTGTTGTAAAGTTGTTGTTTGAGGGGGAATAAATGTCAGATAAACATTAAAAATGAAATACCAGTGGTATCAAATTTTGTTAGTGACAACAAAGACCTCACAGTTTTCTTTGGTGCCATGTTTCAAAACCATAAATCAACCATAAAATCAACTGTACAAAGTGTAAAAATGCGAAAGCAATACAGATAAAGGAGAAGAATAGTTTTTACAACTGGGAGACAAAAATCAAAAAGCATTAGCAGAGCTGCTCTTTGTCCCCGGTCTGTCTCCTTACCCTTGTATCTAATGAGTAACCAATGGTCTGCCAGACAGAGAAGAGGTGTGTGTGTGTGTGTGTGTGTGTGTGTGTGTGTGTGTGTGTGTGTTTGTAGTCCCTGTGTTAGTCCGTCGCTCCCTGTGGACTATAGTGTGACAGTTAGATGGATGTTCCTCTCAAACACCATCTGATTACTGCACATGCAGTGAAAACATATGACGACTGAACAGAGCTGAATGTCTGTGCATGTCAGAAACACGCGCCGCACATTCATTGTTGTGTTTTCTGAAATGTAAACAAACATATAAAGTAGACGACAACGTAGAGCTGTCGGCTTTGAACCTGACCTGGTCTGACATAAGTCAAGGTCTACAAATCATTAAGATCTAAGGAACAGGGACATTTTTTATTCTAGAGAGCAGGCCACGGGCAACTGGGGAGCTACATTTTTTGGACCATATCAGCACACTCTCCCCTCTTCAAACGATGAGCTTAAAAGCTTCAGGAAATCCTGACTCACTGTCATAATTGAAAACTTTGACCTTTCTGGACAGTTTAAGTGCTGAAGGAATGAAGATCACTTGAAGAGGAAAAAAGTAAAAACGTATTCATTTCAAAGGGTGTCTCAGGATGCAGAAATACAGAAAGCCTCATACTTGAGCTTGATATCTAACCACCAAATGTTAGCAGAAGAAAAAAACATAACAAACACACAAACTACTTAAATAAATAACTAGCTGCAGGGTCAACTACACACTTATAGGACATTACCTCGCATGCATCTCTTTACTGTAAGCTACTGTAAGTAGTGAGAGTTTTGGACTTTTTAAAGTTATTTCTGAGTTTCACTTTGTCCTCTGATTTATGTTAACAGTTGGCCATAAAAATCTATAAATAAATTTAGGCTTTAAGGGAAAACACTTTATTTAAAGCCGATGACCTTCTACGAGCGAACCAATGGGCTTCAAGGAAAAGACACAAGTCAGTACATGATGAACTTCCCCTTCTGAGTAAAGTTAGAGAATATTTTGACTGGACAACATCATCATCATAAGTACCATGAAGAATTACTTCCTCTACATATGGTGTCTCCATCTGGAGAATGTGATATGGGAGACAGCTAGTTAGGTGGCTACCCAAACAATTCTACAGTTTCTGACGACATCTGCAAGCTGACAAAGTTTATACAGCAGTTTTCATGATTTGTGATTTTGGGGTCATAAATAAAACCTGACTTGACTTGACTGGGCTCTCAGTGCATGTATGTACCCCTCTATTGGACGTGTTAACGTCAGTTATCATATCATTTCACAAGAATACGTGGTCTTTCTCTGTGTGGTTTTATCTCATGTTCTCATTTACCTGTATTCTCTCTTATATGTAAGAACATCATAGATTAGTTGTATGAGCATTTACCTCAATGTATCACTGCTGCTTCTACACCATCTCAGTCTTTTCATAGTTCCACTTATGCATTTTTTATACAGCATTATAATGTTGATGTTGTCCATTGTGTATGTTTATATAATGTAAAATTCTTATGTTATTTCCTTTTCATTTTTCTCTGACTGGACTGAAATAACTGAAACTGGGTAATACACCAATTTCAAACATTACTATATAATGATGATGATATATCTGTGATGATATATTCGTATGCCTGTAAACATTTACTTTACCCAGATTATTCAAGGGTAGGACCACTCTGGTTGAGGTTACTTCTTCAGTCAAAGGTTTCTTCAGTCTCTTTTAGTGAGGAGAACAAAATTGTCAGCATTGATTTTTTTTGCACAGCCCATGACTGCATGAAATACTGAAAGTTTTAAAGCAACTGTGAACTGGAAGAACACAGTTCTGTGGTAGTTTTATGCCCTGAGGCAATTCAGTGCATTCAGCCCATTTGCACAAAAAAATAAAACGTAGTTGAGAATCTTTTCAATTATAGTTTTGTTTGTTTAAATTCTATCAACTATCTCAATAAAGTGAGATCATGTTTTATGGGTACTGAAACATTAAACATAGCACTTTTAGTTTTTAAGATTTTTATATCCCTGGCTGTGCTATCTGCTGTAGATAAGAATCCTTTCCCCTTAGAGTCACATGGCAGGAAGCCAGATGCAGCACAGATGACCTTTATAAGTTAAACTTCAATGTAACTTTAAGCTTTTGGCAATAATTGTCATACTTGGTCACTATAGACACAGCTTCATTTTAAAGAAAGGCCACAATATCGTCAGTGAACACAGAAACAGCATTCTTATCTATAAACTCTTTACATGGAAAAATAGTCACAGAAAACCTGAACAAATCCATAGAAGTTAGTTTTCAAAGCAGTGCTGTGTTTCTCATAATGACATGTCTAGTGAAGGTCTTGGCTCCTCTGTCTTCTAACGTTGGAGTAAATTTAGTCACGTTCTCAGGCGTGCGGATTTGTATTGTACTGAGACCGTGGAAGTGATATGTGCAAATTGTTTTTTAAACTGGACTTGTGCTCTGTGTGAAGATGGAATTCAAACAAAACTCTACAGTCGTTCAGATTAATAGCCATGTGCCGCAGAGCAGGCGGCCCGGCTTTGGGCCAACTGTCCCTTCTGCTCATACGGACAGGGCCAACAGCCAATTAAAGACCTTGTTCAGGTTTTGGGCCAATTAGAGCCATTGGTCAGAACACTGGACATGTATGAAGTATTGGTTTGTGCTTTTAGCCAAAACTCCAGTTTCCAGTACAGGGTAATGTGGTTAGTGTGCTTTGCTTCTTGTTTATAATTTATATTAGTCAGTCTGAATGTTGTTTGCCCTGCTTCAAACACATACTGCAGGAATTCTTCATCTGTTCAGAGACTCCTGTGCTGAACTTCATATTCTACTGTACGTGTATAGAATTGTGGCCTGAGGTCGACTACGCTGTTTAACAAACATTGGGACATTTTAAAAACCAACAAATGAATGTTAAGACTTAATTTTAACACTAACAGAAGGGTTCAAACTAGGGAGGGGGTGCTGCAGGGAGCTCGACAAGAGCTCCCCAGAAAGCCTCATTTGAGAAATTTTGGGAGAGCTCTAAAATATCATAATTATTGGTGCCACTAGTTTTCCTGTATAAATTTGTATTTTTCTGTTGGTTTGGATTCCTAGTAAATAATAGGCTAAGAGTAAAGCACTTGCCAATGTGCGTTTATTCCGCCATGAGGATGTGGGTTGAACAAAAACAATGCTGTCTATTACTCCTGTAGTTATCCATGCATGGGGCTCTCTCATCGCACGAAAAACCATAAGCCCAACATTTGAGGCTGTGGGCACCTTCATAACTGTGATGGGATGCGACCCATGCCAGTCTGTTTAGTAAAGTAACACAAACCATAGCCTGTCCACTGTGCGTTGGCATCTTTTTTCATCTTTGGAGAGTGATTAAAGAGAAACTTTACAACCGTGAATATTTTTTTCTGTTTCTTTGTTGTCTCAGGCTAAATATTCTCTGTATGAACTGAAATGTACTGATTGTTGGTGGATGCATTCATGTATACACATGCATGTGTGCTGTGCCCTCCCACACCCTACCCCCCAAAAATGTCTTCCCCTGAAAGCCACGGTGGAATTCAAACACTGACTAATAGGCATAAAAAGAAGCATCAGTTGCAAATCTGGGCCCGCACATGTACCAAGCAGACAGTATCTGAACATGATGGTCAGGTTGAGCTTCCCCTGTTGGCTCATCCTGTTCTGTCCTGTTGTGGACAAGCACTGACTGAGGCTTTTAGCCAAGAGAGGAGAGGAGAGCCATCAGTCAGCGACTTGAGCCAATAAGACCCTCTGCTCTGCACTCGGAGCCAGACAGAGAGGTCAGGCCAGGGTCAGGTGGTCAAGACAAGGGTCAATTGTCAACGGACTCCCTCAGTGACCAGCAGTAATAAATGTCACATACACACACTCACTAATGACTGGCAACCCCGTCCAACAGTGACCAGTGACTGTGACTGATTCTCTCTGCTGCTCAGACCTTCATTTATCACTTGACTTGCACTGATTTGAATGAGCAGCTAGAAAAGCTGGTTGGAAAGAGCTCCAAACATCTTAATAATGCACTCAGCACCAGGGGCTTTGCAGGTGTGTAAGCCCCACAGCATGAGATCTATATGTGATTACTTGCATGAACTAAGTACATGCTCACAGAAATCAAAACAAGATAAAAAAATGATAAATGGTGATGTACCGTGAAGACAAGGGGAGAGAGCTTGGTTTGATGCTAATCTTTTTCTCCCTCCTTCAGGTGGCCTCTCTCAATAACACATCACGGATTCAAGCAGCATAAAAGAGCAATCACAGAGCAATTTAACCTCTCCTGCTTCTGTGCTCACACTTGCGCGTGTGACACCACAGTAGAAGTGGCAGTAACTGCCAATTCACAAAGCTCCCACTCGACGAATTCCTCACAAATGATAACTTTCGGGCCCCCTAGCGATAAAGTAATTTCTCCATCTCTCCTGTCGGGGGCTTGGGGGACGGCAGAGGGCTGTGATAATCTCATAAACAGAAACTGTGTAGATATGGGCCATCTATTATGGCCGGGAACAGTAGCGTAGATAGCAGCATTTATTATCTGAGACAGCAGACAATACATTCTCATTCTGTGATACTACTGCTGACAGACACAGAGTGATCCATCTTCACCGACTGAGCGGAGAGAGAGGAGGGGAGAGAGAGGGAGCGACAGATGGGGAGTGAGAGAGGTACAGAGAGAGAGTGAGAGGGGAAGGACAGCAAAGAGGGTGAGAGACAAAGTTAGAGTGTACGGAAAGAGATGTGAAGAGAAGGAGAGGATGTGGAGGAGAACTATTACTGCCCTGCTCTGCATCAGCTCTGCTTCTGGTTGCAAACAATCACATATACTGTATGCATGCACACAGACTCGCTCAGAGGGGCTTTTCCACTGGTTGATGTAGCTCACAGGGCACCAGTTTGCTGTTGCCTGAGGCCACAGCTAAATAAATAAATAGGTAGATATAGTGGTTTTATTGCCAGGCTGTTATTTTACTGCTAATACTAATATTTTAGTATAGACCAACTGCCCACCCAGCCTTTGTCTGGCATTCATTCACTCTATTTTCCTCGACTGCAGCTGCTGTAGTTGAAGTGGTGCTCATAAAGAATTACAGGAATCATATGAACGTCAGGAGCACATTGTGTTTGCATCATAATCATTATATTAAGTAGTGCAATCAGAGTGTGTTATAACACAATTGGAAGACTTTGTTTGAAGTGTTGAATAGTTTATGAAGCATATTTTCTGGTAATGACACAAACAAACAAACAAACAAACATATAAGCTAATGAGAAAACTTTGCTTTAGAGGGCTGACTTTCGGGACTTGAGCTTTTCAGGAGTGAGTGCATTAAGTATACAGCTAAAGTCGGGAGGTGATTATCTCAGCTTAGTGTAAATACTGGAAACAGGGGGACACAGATAGGCTGGCTCTGGCATCCACCTACAGTACCAGGACCTCTACAGCTCACTAATTAATACGTTATATCTCGTTTGATCAGCTCACAAACAGAAATGTAAAAAGCACATTTGTGCTATTATAAAGAGTTATTTCCTATAACTACAGCTCACTATAACTAACAGTATATCTATGGATGTTACTACACCCAGCTGTTATTTGCCAAGACATAATTATGACACGCAAGTCCTCTAACTGTTGTTTTTACATTTCTATCTGTGTGTGGATTAAGTAAAGGAGATACAGCGTGCTAATTAGTGAGATTTAGAGGTGCTGATGGATGTTTTTTTGAGCTTTGAACAGAACCAGACTCTAGTAGCTGTTTCTCTCTACTTCTAAGCTTTACGCTAAGCTGAGCTAATTGCCTCCAGGCACCGGCTTTGGTCCTCTAATTGTTGGAAAGAAAGCGAATAAGTACAAAAATGTTGAAGTACTCCTTTAAAAGATTTTGGACATGGCAGTTTTCAGTGCAGTGTTAGCCCTGACACCCATTGTCGCTGGGAAATAAGACACTTTCAATTTATCTCTGCAGGTTTCTGGCATCTCTGCGTAGTGATGTTATGGAGGACGTGGATGTCTTGGCAGGGAACCTGCATCTTCAGAGGGAAGGAGCAGAAAGAAAGAAAGAAGTAAACAAACGAGCAAGTATAAACAGAAAGGTAATAATAGAGAAGTTGGCAAAAAGATGATAAGGAGTGAGACAGAGTGAGGACAATGGAACAAGTCCAGGTGATATTTTTATTTGTTTCTCTGATTCTTCCTTTAACTCAGAGGCTTGAGCGCCGAGACAGTGGACTGAAAGAGAACAGGTATAAACACAGAGAAACTCGTGGCTTATTATCAGTGCGTAATGGCAGATGAGAAGAGAAGCAATTAGAAAGAGCCATATGGATGATCATATGGTCATCTTATAATTAGCACTATCTTAAAATAGAACACTGACTTGCATAGAACAAGAGGAAGCGGTGCTTGATTTACAAATAACTTTTAAATAGAGTGATTTGATTCTATTTGATTGGTTAACAAACAATGCAGATGACGGATTTCAGTAAACATGTTCTTCCTTACAGGGCTTGGTTTTCTTAAACCCCTTCATTTGTCATATATTATGAACACACACCGACCACCTAACCTCTGTTTTTGTATTACAGTGTGACTGCCCTCACAGAGCAGCCACTGACTCACCTCTTGCATCTAACTCTTGAATCACTTTTATTGATTTGAATTAGATTGAATTTCTTTAGTATACAAATCTTTTCCTACCAATGTTGCCCATCAATTGCATAAATTCTGTTACCAGCTACGGTTTAGTTAGTGCTTAAACAAACAAGCAAACAATAAAAGAAAGAAATGCTCATTTTGACACCACTGAGACAGAGCTGCTATATTGTAATGAAGACATTTATAGATTTTGAATATGACACCAATTACATTCCCTATTGTTTGGAGTATAGTTCTAGTTGCCTTATTTGTCAAATCAACATTTGTCAGACAAGGCTGATGATGGTGGTAACATGTCTTTCAGGCATGTTATTTCTACTGTGCACACCTGTAATGACACACACTGTATTCTTCATTGCATAAACCTGAACGTAATTTACTTTTAACAGTGTTGTTCCTTCGCACAGTGGAGCTCTTGCATCCTTGTGATCCATAAAAGGTCACTGCCACACAAAACGAACAATAGCGGCGACATTTTCACATAACACTCTCCAAACACTGGGGGAAGCCCTGGAGACAAACCTCACTGCCTGTGTCCCAGAATTAGAAACAGTCAAGTCCTCACTCAACGCTCACCTTTACAGCTCCCCTTCTCATAGCTTTCCCCACAACATTTATGTACACATAGCTTTTCCTTCACATATTTCCTGTCAAAAATAATTTCCACATCATTTCCGAGGCTGTACATACTTCATACATCATGTTTTTGTGTTGTGAAACTTGAATTGAATCTGCAGTCAAGTTAAATACGGCGACACCGAGTGCTGTGGTGCCTCAGAGGGCTCAGGCACAAGCTGTACTGCTTCACAAAGCGGAGACAACATAAAAATAGTCTCAGAAAATGGGAAAAAAAGGCCCAACACTTATTCTAAAAAACACATTATATGAGAATAAAAAAAATATATATCATTGTGTAATGGGTTCATTCAAAGGCCAGGTCATTTCTTCAAAACAGAAGTGTGTCTGTAAACTGTTTGCCCTCTGGAGGAATATAAAGTTGATTTAACAGTATTGACAAAACATTAGAACATTTGAACAGTGGCGTGCTAGAATAGTAATGTGTTGTCCTGCTGGTGAAACATCAGGTGGCTACTGATGCTACAGCACCGCCTCAGGCATACATTCATCCAAACCGTGTGTGTCTCTGAGCATGAATCTGTGTCGTGCATGGTTATGTGTATCTGTAATCATGTGAGGATGTGCATGTGTGTGTGTGTGTGAACATGTGTGTATGAGTGTGTGTGTGTCTGACAGAGAGATTGCTTGTGTGAGATGTCTGTGAGATGAAAAAAAAATCTAAGACACAATACTGGTGTGGATGGAATAAAAGAATGAATCCTCTCTGATAATACTGGAAACACTCGGAGAGGAGGAGGAGGAAGAGGAAGAGGAGGAGGAGGAGGAGGAGGAGGAGGATGGGAAGGAAGAGCACCGAGCCTCTGAATCCACCGAGGAGATCTCTGAACAATGCTGGTTTCTTTTTTCAATGGTAAAAAATAGATCTGATCCATGTTACCACAGGGCTTTGAATAGTTTATTATTTAGAGAATTGAGCAGAAGAAGTAAACAATACTTTAAGGAATTATAGGATTCATGTTTTTTTCATAGTTCTTTGGATTAATATTAGTTAAACCTGCAATGACTGATTTTTTGGCCACTTGGGGGCAATGAAAACAAGCTACGAACACAATATTGACATATTATCTTTTACGTTGATGTGACGACCCTATTTACCAGGAAGTCTTTCTAACTAAATGACAAAATACATCGTTTGTCCATTCCCTCTAAAACAACACACTGAAGAGGCCTTTTCTGAGCCTATCATTTATCTGTGACCTCTGAAGCTGTCACAAATCACTGTTGAAAAATAAATGTTGACAACGCTACGGTTAAGGTTTGGTTAAGTTTAGGGACAAGAATGACTTAGATAGGGAAAGATCAGGGTTTGTTTTTGAGTGTGTACAGTAGATTTTAGAACAGTAAACAGTAAAGGGGTGGACCTAAAAACAGAACAAAACAAAAAAAGAGGGATGAACTGCAGAGTGATAATTCTCTGTGGGTTCATTACTTTGAGATCTACAAGTAGTCATTTTGTTCATTGTTATTGTAAAGAATATTGATTAAAACGGGTTTGAGTACAGGATGTGTTTAATTTCTGAAATCTGTTTTTTTTCTTCCTGATTCATCCTGAGGTAATGACAGATCAGCACAGATTTAATATGAATTGTTGGCTGCAGCACAAACTCGCCCGTGCACTGTAGTCATGTGATCCAGTCCTGGAACAAACAAAACCTTAAAACATTAACCCAACGCTGCAGTGACTGCCTTTGTACTGTACATGAATACAAGCTAAATAAGTAATGTTAGATTCAAAGCCAAAGCTTGCATTTGCAAACACTGGTAAAATTTGCTTCCAAATATTTAATAATTTGCTTGATGTGCTTGATCTTGTCATTTAAAAGGTATGCAGAGTGTTGGAATGGATGGAGATCATACAAAATATGAATTTTAAATCTTCGTCCTTTAATGTTGTGTAAAAACACATGGACTTCTGAACCCTCTCAAAATTTGCCCTCCTATATCGTGGTTGAAGTGTTAGAGATTTACAGTAAGATGGAGCCAAAACTCATCAATACTTTACTGATAGTATTCCAGTTCGTTTCCTCTGATTTCATCCACCATCGTTCTGTTCTGTGCTCCAAAATCACTGAATTAATTAATTAATGGTCTAAAACATCTCACTGTTTCTTTAATCGCACCTTCCTTCCTTCCTTCCTTCCTTCCTTCCTCTGTGTTTCCGAAATATGTCTCTCTTTATCACATGCGACATCACAGTATAGGCCTGTCTGAAGCAGGTAATGATTTTTTTGTTCTTATTTCTGTGTTGAGTGGGATCAGAGTAGTGCTGGTTATCAGGCCATTTATTACCCTGCCAGCTCGCCACTCAGCTGTCTGGGTAAATGCAATCTCTCCTGATTCACACAATTACCCCAAGATAGAGAGGGGAAGAGAAATATCTCTCACAATGGCATTGTGGGTCAGAGAGAGTTTAGGGAAACACACAGAGAAAGAGGGAAAGGCTACTTCAGTGCTTCAGTGGTTTGTCTGTGCACAAGGGTTGTTTGTTTGGATAGAGAGAATAAATGTGATGTTCTTCTCCTACAACACAAATAAATGCCAGGGGCATTAATCTACATCCTACTTTGCAGACTGTGAAATCGTCTTTTATGGATCCATTATCAACATTATACAATTGCATTGTACATTCCAAACTGGAGCTCATCACTTCCTAAAGAGCACATCAATCCAACACTTCTTCCAGATTCATTTAACTAATGAAGCATTACGTTGGTTTTCCAGATCAGGCAGGAAAGACCTAAAACTGACAATATGTGTGTGTGTGTGTGTTTCACGGTGAGTGATGCAGTGAATTCTCTTAGCCAAAATTCAATTAGAATTTATACCATGAGGTGGATGATCGAATTCATTGGGATGAAAACCGATCTGACAGGCATCCTACTGTAGGAGGACATTTTCTTCCTGGTTTTAAATGAATACACAAAGTTAAAATAATAATAACACTGACAATAATAATCTACATCACACCAACTCATTTTACATTGTATTTCTCTCAATCTAATGATTAATTTGTACTTGGTGCAGACAGCTCAATCTTTACCTCATCTCCACTCAGGGTCCACTTACAGTAGCTGGTTTTCATCACTGATGAAGGCTGCATGATCCGGCCAAAAGCTCCACAACAAACGAGTAAGTGGACCTAGAAGATTGTGGAGATTCACTGCCACTTACAAGGCCAATAATCAACTTACTGATGCAATTTTTAAGTCAACATAAACAAGTACTCAGAATAAAATAACTAAACATTTGAACACCTCATCATCCGAACATACTGTCGAAAGCTACAAATCAGGAGAGTAAGTGGACCTTCAGTGGAAATAGTCTTATCAGCAACGGTTCCTGATGCTTAAACAACAAATATCAGATTTTTTTTGACACCCAATATAAAAGAATTTCCTGGTGGAAGAGCGGCTGCAATTTGTAGTTTGTATATTCCCTCTCCTCTCCTCTCCTCTCCTCTCCTCTCCTCTCCTCTCCTCTCCTCTCCTCTCCTCTCCTCTCCTCTCCTCTCCTCTCCTCTCCTCTCCTCTCCTCTCCTCTCCTCTCCTCTCCTCTCCTCTCCTCTCCTCTGTTTTGGGACACTCTATCCTGTGCTAATGTACGCTGCATTCTGTTTCACCAGTACAGCGGGAGTCATCAAAAACTGCAAAGAAACAGGCCACATTTCTCCCCTAGCCCAGCACTTCTGCGTATGTCTGCAAGTGTGCATGTGTGCGTGTGTGTGTGTGCATGTGTCTTTGTGTGTGTGTGCGCCTGATGAGAAGAGCTGCTCAGCAATATTTAGCGTTACTGCGACAGAACAGCTTTAGGACAGAACAGAACAAGGCTCACCTTCAGAAAAGACGAAATGAGAGGCAAAGAGAGACACAGTGAGAGGGAGAGAGACAGAAATATATTCTGACTTTTGATGCTCCTTGATTAAAACATTTTGCTTTAAGTTGCACTAAAACCACCTGCATTTGCTCTCGTGTGGGTTAACCCCTGGGAGAGGAAGAGAGGGGTGGGAAAGAAACTGACCTTTTATGCCAGAAACAAACCATTCACTTGGCCTTGAATTGTCCAGAAACAACAACAACAACAACAACAATAACAAGGAATAGTAAAATTAATTAGAATATGATACTATTGCAGCTTCAGTGTATGCAGTTAATGAGTCCTTTAATTTAGCGGTATAGACTATTAGATGTGTGTGTTGGTGGGGCTCAGGGATGATGTGTGATAATGAGTCATAACTTTAAAAGCACTCTGTGTGATTCCAGTAAACCATTTGTGTGTCTGTCTGTGTGTGTGTGTGTGTGTGTGTGCATACTGGGGTATAAGGCAGCAGCTGCTGGCTTGTCACATGCACCATGCACCATACACACACGCCCACATCCACCTCCACACACATGTATACAGACCAGCTGGGCAGCGGCTCCATGTTCGGTGTACAACACATGTGTCGGCCTTCGACGTGGCACAGCATCAATTAAACCAAACAGGACATCTATCACCGCTAACCTCAGAGCAGCACCTGACACAGACACACACACAGACACACAGACACACAGACACACAGACACACAGACACACAGACACGTTTCTCCACTATTCCTCTCAAAAATGAACATAACCTTATATGTACGAAATACCAAATAAAGTCAATTTTATTTAAATAGAACAAAATCACAAGTTTGCCTTTAAGGACTTTATAATCTGTACTGCACACAGCATCCTCTACCCGCAGACCCTTGGCCCTGATGTGGAAGAACTCTGAGAGAAAACCCTTTATTTAATAGGGAGAAGTATGGAGGAAATCTCATGTGCAGCAACAGAGAAAGGACCCTTCTTCATATACAGTGGGTACGGAAAGTATTCAGACCCCTTCACTTTTTCCACATTTTGTTATGTTACAGCCTTATTCCAAAATGGATTAAATTCTTTTTTCCCTCATCAATCTACACACAATACCCCATAATGACAAAGTGAAAAAAGTTTTTTAGAAATTTTTGCAAATGTATTAAAAATAAAGAACTGAAATATCATATGTACATAAGTATTCACACCCTTTATTCAGTACTTTGTTGAGGCACCTTTGGCAGCGATTACAGCCTCAAGTCTTCTTGGGTATGATGCTACAAGCTTGGCACACCTGCATTTGGGGTATTTTTCCCATTCTTCTCTGCAGATCCTCTCAAGCTCTGTCAGGTTAGATGGGGAGCGTCGCTGCACAGCTATTTTCAGGTCTTTCCAGAGATGTTCAATGGGGTTCAAGTCTGGGCTCTGGCTGGGCCACTCAAGGACATTCACAGACTTGTCCCGAAGCCACTCCTTCATTATCTTGGCTGTGTGCTTCGGGTCGTTGTCCTGTTGGAAGGTGAACCGTCGCCCCAGTCTGAGATCCTGAGCGCTCTGGAGCAGGTTTTCATCCAGGATGTCTCTGTACTTTGCTGCATTCATCTTTCCCTGTATCCTGACTAGTCTCCCAGTTCCTGCCGCTGAAAAACATCCCCACTGCATGATGCTGCCACCACCATGCTTCACCGTAGGGATGGCATTTGCCAGGTGATGAGAGGTGCCTGGTTTCCTCCAGACGTGACGCTTGGCATTCAGGCCAAATAGTTCTATCTTGGTTTCATCAGACCAGAGAATCTTGTTTCTCATGGTCTGAGAGTCGTTTAGGTGCCTTTTGGCAAACTCCAAGCGGGCTGTCATGTGCCTTTTACTGAGGAGAGGCTTCCGTCTGGCCACTCTACCATAAAGGCCTGATTGGTGGAGTGCTGCAGAGATGGTTGTCCTTCTGGAAGGTTCTCCCATTTCCTCAGAGTAACGCTGGAGCTCTGTCAGAGTGACCATCGGGCTCTTGGTCACCTCTCTGACCAAGGCCCTTCTCCCCCGATTGCTCAGTTTGGACGAGCGGCCAGCTCTAGGAAGAGTCCTGGTGGTTCTGAACTTCTTCCATTTACGAATGACGGAGGCCACTGTGCTCTTCGGGACTTTCACTGCTGCAGAAATGTTTCTGTACCCTTCCCCAGATCTGTGCCTCGATACAATCCTGTCTCAGAGGTCTACAGACAATTCCTTTGACTTCATGGCTTGGTTTCTGCTCTGACATGCACTGTCAGCTGTGGGACCTTATATAGACAGGTGTGTGCCTTTCCAAATCAAGTCCAATCAATTGAATTTACCACAGATGGACTCCAGTCAAGTTGTAGAAACATCTCAGGGACGATCAGTGGAAACAGGATGCACCTGAGCTCAGTTTTGAGTGTCATAGCAAAGGGTGTGAATAATTATGTACATGTGATATTTCAGTTTTTTATTTTTAATACATTTGCAAAAATTTCTAAAAAACTTTTTTGCACTTTGTCATTATGAGCTATTGTGTGTAGATTGATGAGGAAAATAAAGAATTTAATCCATTTTGGAATAAGGCTGTAACATAACAAAATGTGGAAAAAGTGAAGGGGTCTGAATACTTTCCATACCCACTGTATATAAGCCACATCCACCCACATCCCACTTTCTTCAATCTTCAGTTAAATAAAAACATACATTCTTTAAAAGGTTATGTGATGTCTTTCGCATTTATTCAGTGAATTCTGCATAAACTCTTTCCAAGAACTGTGAAACAGTCTTTGCAGGGAGGTACTGTCTCCTGAATTCAATTCAATACAAATTTATTTACCTCTCTATAGTCAGTTTTATGCAGCAACTTGCCACCCTATTGCAGAATCGAGCAAACGTGTATCTTACACTTTATCAATATCAAATACTTAAAATCTTTTTCTTCCATTGCATAATTCAGAATATTGAAAAATATGTTGCCTTTCAGTTACAGTCAACTTGGTCACAGTGTAGCTTTAAGAGCTCAGTTTGATGAGGAACAGAACAGGAGTAACTTTTGCTTCAATCTTTAGTGTAAGGAGTAAAATAATGTCCATGTAGTTACAGGTGATAAAAAGCAAAAAGTGAGATGTGTGTATCAGAGCGTTATGTTGACATGTTGCCTGTATTATTCCTTGTTCTGAAACATCAACAAACTGACCAGATTTTCTTTCTTTATTTTGGCATTACAAGCCTTATTGAGTAGAGATTTGCTCACAAGGCCTGATGACAAAACACAAAAATCTCCCATTTGTCCCAAAAATAAAGTGAGATGCTATTAGCGGAGTGTGAGGGTGACACCAACGGGAGAACACCCAGAGCTTTCCACTTTTGGCTGCAATTTGCACTCATGTGCGCTGCAGTGAAATGTTGTCCCTTTCATTTTTAGATATTACTCTCACATCCTCAGTCTGACAGAGACACAATGAGTGACTCGATGTCACGATGGCACTTGCTGAATATACAATAGATCTTATTCTGATAATGGCAGATACATTTAATGTAATTGTTTAAAACAATCAGAACACGTAACATGAATAACGTGTGGATGGAGATGAACATCTACATTTATGTATGTGTACTGAGACTTGTCTGTGTGTGTGTGTGTGTGTGTGTGTGTGTGTGTACAAGTGAGCGTGTTTGTTTTTGTCCATGTGTCTAGCTGTTAGGTTGTGTGTGCTCACATGGCATGTAATGATGATGAAATATGTTGTTAATGTTCTAGGTTATTTCAGTCAACTGACAGTTGTTGGAGAGGTGGTTGTATATTGCATGCTTGTGTTAAGCCAGAGTGTGTGTGTGTGTGTGTGTTTAATTGGACCTCCCTGAGCCAGTCTCCAGGTGACGGAACTCATCTGCTCTTTCCCTGATTAAGGACAACAGATGGACTGGTATCACAACACACACACACACACACACACACACATACACACACACACACACACACACACACACAGACACACAGACACACAAAATACTTTCACAGTCATGAGTCATCGTCAAACACATTGAACACACACATATTGAACAAGTCATAGGGTCTGTAATCAATATTAAACACTCACACAGTGGTTACACATCTGCCCCCTACAATAGACGTCCATGTATCAGGCTCAACTGACCCAGATGCCTCGGCCGGCTCAATCTTCATCACCACCATCCTCCTCATCATCCTTGGCAGCTTTGCACGGAAACTCATCCTTCTGGAAGACCTAATGAGAAGTCTCATTCAGGAACGACATGACAACAGACTAACAATGGGACTGACACAGAAACAGCTTTTCCTCTTGAAAAAATGAGTCATATTTGACAATGCTGACTTTCTAAATATTCTAAATATTTAATTCATGAATATTTTTACTCCTGCACAATGACTCAGAAGCAGGCTCAAACACACACTGACAATCTTTGAATAAAAACTTTTTAAAGCACATAACTTTTCAATGTTAAATTACTGTAAGTGCGAATTTCATAGAAAGAAAAGGACACACAAGCGAAGGAGAAACCAAACTTCCCTTTTTCTGCCCTTGATGGATAATAATGACATTTTGCATGTATTTCTATGACAGCCCAGACCACACTTTAGAGCTCTACAATGTAGATACATATTTAAAACACACCAAATGTACATATTAGCATTAGAAAATATGAAAGTTTTTATTCTGCTGTATTTTATATCTATTCTTTCCATTCTCTAATCTGCAACAGACTCCATTAACTGCAATAAACTGTGATGCCAGAGCCGATGTGTCAAACTCTCCTATTACTGCAAAAACTTGATCTTTAAGTGGTTTATCTCTGCAGACCTGAGTCATCGGCTGAGCTTCCTCTAACCTTTAACAGATGTTCAAAAACTTCCCAACAGCCCACAAACCTGCGTCAGTGTGTCCTGCAGCACACCTGCCTCATTAAAACACGGCGATACTTTTAAATCCTGTGACTCAAACTCAGTAATGTGTGCTCTCACACCACGGGACTAATTAAAACATATTTGTACACTGTTGTTCTGGGTCTCCGAGCTGATGAAGTGTGCCTCCTCAGATTATGAACCACTTAAAACCTGCCAGAGTTCATTTCTAAGAGATCAAGTCTACACAGCAGGTCAGTCGTTAATCTCTCAAATTATCCTTGTTTTTTGTTACATAATATCGACAGGGGGCAGAGACAGTCCTCGATCTTGCAGTAAAACTTGTCAGTGAACCCAGTGTGACCCTGGAGCAGGTATTACTCTGCTCCAATATAAATCGGGCAGTCACTGTAAAACACTCCATTTGGTCTACATCCATTTGCCTTCGGGGGACACATTAATGATAATTACCAGAGTCTCAGCATTAATATTCCCCAATATAATCCATGCCACTGCTAAAAAAACAAAAAACAAAAAACAAAAAAAACAGAAAAGATAGAAGATGCTTAGCAGGTGATTAAAGAATAGGAAACCCCCCAAAAAGATGGACTCCCAAACAATGGGACAACATTTAAAATTCGTGTTACAGCGGAATCAAATCGATGAGTGCTTAAAAAAAATAAAACAACACAACAATTTCCATTCTTATCTCACTAAAACATGGCGACTCGCTTCACACACACAGAAACACACACACACACACACACACACACATACATACATATGCTCAAAAAATGAAGCGAACGGGAGGAAAGAGGGAGAATGAAAGACAGAAAGAAAGAGAAAGAAGGGGGGGGGGGTGATAACAGCTTCAATAAATCATCCGGGCCAGTCGCCGCTCCCCGGGGATGTGGGATGGATTAAATTAAGCACTCCCTCTACCCTTGTGTCCCTCTCCCTCTCCCTCTCCCTCTCCCCCCCCCCTCCTCTCTCTCTCTCTCACTGCGCCGTATAAATGCCATCAGCTGATCGCGAGACGGCACACTCACGGGAACACCTCGCGGAAGCTGCAGAAAGAGAGAGAGAGAGAGAGAGAGAGAGAGACCGAGGGGGAGAGAGAGAGAGAGAGAGAGAGAGAGAGAAGAGAGGGGGGACACAGAGAGAGAAAGAGGGGACGCTGTTGATCCATTCTGCCGCGGGGGGTCCTATTGTGATGTTTAGCCCACCTGAGTAAGTCTTCATCAGCGGGGATTACGGACTATCTCTGTGGGAAAGAAGCAAGGACGAGGTGTCCGACATTTTTTCTTTGAAAACCTTCCAAAATCGTCCCTTTTTTTTTTTGTCCTCTCCTCTTATTTTCTTCGCATCCCTCCCTCCTCCTCCTCCTCCTCTTCTTCCTCCTCCATCTCTTCTTCCTCTTCTCTAAAGAGAGGTGCCTTCCACCAACCACCTCTTATTTTGTTTTTACTTATTTATTTCTTCTTATTATTTTATTTTTCGCCCGAGCGCTCAGAGCCCGTGGCACCCCCACCCCCCCGGAGGGAGCTGTCCGGTGCTGAAGTTGCAGATCTCACCTTCTCCCTGCACGAGGACTAACGCGGGGAGCCAGAAGACAGTCAGAGAGACACAGACGGAGAAGAAACAATCAGCCCGCGCTGCTTCACTGTTTCACGGGATCAATTCACATCTTCCCTCCAAAACCTGAAGACAATCCTCCTCTCGTTGGTGTGTACCGGGCGAATCACCACGCTGGCCAGGCCGTCGGTGATCGGCTGTGTTTGTGAGTGTGTGTTGCTGTGTTTGTGACAGTGTGTGTGTGTGTGAGTGTGTGTGTGTCTGTGTCGCACCACCATGCCGAGGTCTTTCCTGGTGAAAAAGGTGAAACTGGATGATTTCACCACCGGGGCGGATCTAGAGAACGTCTACCGGCACAGGACGGACCTCAGCCTGCGGCTCCATGACAAAGGTAGGTCAGGCTGCTGCACGGAGAGCCCTAACAGGTGTCTCAGAGAGGAGCCGCTCTGACGGAGGAGCTGCATGACAGGCGCTGTCTCCAAAATAAAGCCCTGCGAGGTGGATTCACCTGCTGGGTCCTGCACTGATGCCTTGGCTGGGGGCTTGCAATACTTAACAAAAGATGCAATTCATAACGTTGTAGTTTTTTAATCTCTCCTGATCCTATGTCCTGTGATATTTCTGGACTTGATCCGGTGCAGCCTCTCCGTTTGAAACTCATCACAGGGTTGTTTGGTACCTGTGGGGCGATGTGGATGAACTCCAGACAGAGAAGTAGTCCTGTAGTCATTGATTACAGGAGTACTGCAGACAGCACGGAGTCATGCCATAGTTATTACCCTCCTGATGGCGGATAAAAGCCTTCGTCAAAATAAGTAATTCCACACGTCTTAGACTAGACTGGAGGAGCTATATGCACTTCAGAGGACTGTGGGACTTCAAGCACCGCCGCTCTCACTACCCACTAACACCGTGCTTAGTGAGTGTTACCACACCACATCATCTACCACTTTATTTACTGGCAGTATAGAAGCTTAAGCACCTTGATCTTGAGCGTTTGCTCGGTCGCAGTTGACACTGGAGCGTAAAAGTCTCCTGAGAAATCAACTAAATCCTAAAGCTTCCCGTGCCTCATCGATTTTGGCTCATGGCCACCGAGGACGCCCCCCGGCAGTCTAAGTCAGGTTAAGGTGATAAAGACAGGACAGGGGTTATTAATATCTGGTCCACTTTCATTTGGTTTGGGGAATCAACAAAGGCAAAGACTTGTCTGCATGCTTCTGCTCATAAGGTGCAAGATGAACCCTTCCTCTTTGTATCCTATAAATAATCCACAAAATAATGTGACTCTTAACATTTGATGACAGTATACATAGTTTGAAAACTGTACAAATCTCCACTGACAAATAGGTGCACAAACCGCCTCCAGGTGCAGCACAAATAAGCAGCGGTTTAGTAATCCTTTATGTAACAAAGCTGTGACCAAAATCATTACCATCGGAGGTCCGGAGGTTTTTTCTTGAGTTATTTCTCCGGATTGCATGGAAGAGCAGCTCCATCACAGGTTCATATCTCACATTACGCATGGGGGGTTATCAGTGCTACGTGGCCAGGTATGCCTGTTACGTTTTTGCAGTGTCTGCACATTTCTGCACGACGATATCTCCCCTAGACTGAAGATTTATTTATTTATTTAATAGGTGCGTTCCTCTTTGTATGCCTACAATAGCTGCCACAAGCATGCATTGTCAGGATGTCACAAAAAACACAAAGGTGGATCAGACCTGACGTCCCTCACTGCTCTTATCTCACTTTACAGCCACCGATGAACTGTTGAATACAAGTTTTTCTATCCAGGGGAATTCAATATGTTGCGCCGCCTGTAATTGTTGAATCTGGACACTATTTTGTTGTAAAAATTGCATTTCTAGAGTCACTCTTTGGGCCTAACAAAGCAGGGGCCCGCTGCAATTATCCCGAGGACAGTGTGATTCATGGTTTAGTGCTGCCCCGTGCTCCTCTGAAGCTGTCAACTTCCCCACACCCCCTAACTGCGTGCGTCACAGTCCCAAAACCAGCGCTGCCTTCGCCATGTAAATGAATCCCTGCACCGCCCCCCACCCCTCCCTCCACGATATGTCATTGACACGTTGTTGCACATCAACATGTGTATTCCGTGCGCGGCCTCTCCTGCAAAAAAGCTGCCAGTGGTGTATTCATGATGCCGAGGTTAACAAGCCCTGCTCGGCTTGACACGCGATCTGCCGCCTCAGCAGCGGCAGCCTGTCCCGGCCACCTTTTGTCTCCATCCCCAACATCTGATGGCAACAGCTTAATGCGGCTCCTACACGCAGAACTGCGCAGGCTCTTCCACTTTAGGAACAACTCTCTGCTTGAAAAGAGCCCTTTGGAATAATTTATATCCCGCCCGTGTTTCGTGCGTCGTGTGTGACGGGACTGTGTATTCAGAGGGGACGCCGTGGCGGATGTGTAGTGCAGTAGCTGTTATTGGATGTGGGCAGATATGTGGTGTCACATCAGGCTTGTTGCTTCTGCGTCATACTTAAGGGAATAAATAAAATAAAAAACACGAGGAAAAAAAAAAGTAAAAATGCTAAATTCTTTTCAAGGATGAACCTTCAGACAACATGATGTAGCATGTGTTGATGATGCACATGAACCACAGTCTGTAGTCTCATGTCCAACTGATCACAACAAGACATCAAGATCACATCAAGAACACATTTAAATGGCACTCACTTAAAAATATCATTTTTCCCTTCTTTACTTTCTCTCCTTGTGTATCTGTGGATAATGTTGTTTTCTGGTTGTCTCAATGTAGATGTAACTTCTTATCAGGTTAAATGATGAGTAGGCAGCTGGTGCATGTGAGGTATAAGATTAATAAAGAGAAACTGTGGGGAAACGGCCTTTGCTGCTCCTGTCACATATGCAGCGTTAGTTACAGGTTGTGTTTGTGGCTGCATGTGTTCGGGGCCAGTTAAGTCTGCATTTCAGCTGTTAACCCATCAGTTGTGTTTACTCAATCCATCAGACCACATGGACGCTGTCGCATTAATTATAAATTCAAAGACAACGAGCCACAAAACTGTCTGGTGTGTGTTCAACAAAACGTGTTGTATGATCAATTGTGTCTTTGTCCCTGTGTAAACAAATCAAACAGAAAAAGTCATGACACATTTGTAGATCCACACTCAAAAAATCAAGTGTTTAGACTGACTGTCAGTGTCTAAAGGTATTTTATGACGTGTGCTTTTAGAAATGCTAGTTAGCATGTATTTATGTACAGTATATACAGTACTGTATGTGATTATGCATTTTCTATATTCAGCCAGTTTCTCTACGTGCACATGTTCACATTTTCACGATAGCACTGATAAACACATGCCAAACTGGAAATAATTTGCGTTTTCTCAGATGCATCAGTAAGGAGCAGTAGTCATCCAGCCTGCTCATGTTTATTTATAATCTTTTAGAATGAGCTTCGGTCTTTGCATTTTGCCCCAAAGCCTTGTCCTGTAAGTCTTCAACCCCCTGATCCGTACAAAAGCGCCACACTGTTGAAGGCACCGATGATTGAGCGTGTACAGCAGCCCTGCTGTCACTGTGCCAGCAACCTGTGCCGCACTGGATCTGTCCCTGGAGCTGATGCTCATTTTCACTCCCTAAATCAGCTTTCTCAAGTTCAGGGTCAGTGTGTGCGTGTTTATCTTTCACAGAGGAAGTGTTTTAACTGCAACCTTTGAGAACGGAGAAGCATTATATTGCTGAATTATCTCTGGACTAACACTGCGGGCTTTTTTATTTTTTTCACACTTCACAACTCACCACAGGTGTGCTGGAGAGAGACAGATGTTCTGTGCTACAATATGTCAGTTTAGACTTTCACATATGTTAAAAGTTGTGAAAAGTAGTCACAGTTGCTGGTGCTTTACTGGTGGTGAGTTGAGAACAATCCATTACCATTTATGCAGGGCTAAATGCAGGGAACAGCCATAGTTGCTGCAGTATCATTACAGGGCTGTCACTATCAATGTATTCTGTGCACTTTTATACCTGACAGGTGGCAGCTTATTAAAGTTTTATCAGTACATCTAGAGAGAGAGCAGGACCATGACACTTGGTGCCTCTTAAAAACAGTATTAAAAACACTCCATATAGCCACAGATGATCTTGTGGTTTAGATGATCTGGAATAACGTGTAAAATAGCTGACCTAGGATCAGATCTTACTGGAACCATCTGTTTCACCCATTGTGTTGCCATCTTTGGTTTCAGTTTAAAGGAGAAATGCATCTGGTCTCTCCACACATACAGAACTGCACCGCCTGTCATGTCAGCATTTGTGTCCAGCCATAACACTAAGTGCATGTTGCTTGTAGAAACACCATTAAGCTGTTTACAGCCATGTTGGAAACAAGTTACAGGTTGATTGTACTGACTGTTTGGAATATTTGTGTCAACCCATCGTGGCAGTGTTTTGTATGATAATAAATGCACTGTAGTGGGATGCAGAGGTCGACACAGGCGAGCTGTTGAAGGCGAGCTGTATACCTAAAATGGTGCAACATAGTTGTTAACATCAGTTAATTTAATTCCACCATTTCATTCCAGACCGTGTAATGCTGCTCGGTATACTGAGTCTCTGTCATTACTCTCTCTGTGAAGGAAGATAAGCTTGAGAAAAGAGGACTATCTGATTTCACTCTGTTCTTCCTGTCCAGCTGGCTACAGCAGTCTAGTGGCGTTAATCCAAACTTCTTCCCCTGTTGTCTCCCTGTTCGACAGACATGTGCTGTTGTGAATGTCTATCACATTTCCTACTGGTATATGACCCGTGGGTCTCAGCTGTGATCCAATGTGGTTTACTACTTATCAAGTTATGTCGCGACTACATGAGGGGCAGATACTTTAGTCTGAATCTGTATGTGTCTCTGAGCCCCTTGCCAGGCTTCAGTGTAAACCCGTTTTTATTATAACTTCCACCTCAGTGTTCTGTAACCTAATACTGTTTTCTTTTTTCCATGTTAGCTGGTTACATCAGTGACTACATCAGCCCTGTTGTGTACGATGGTGAGAGTGACAGTGGGATCAAGGTGCCCTCACCAGACCCCCTCTACGATGGTATCCACAGTGACTACGGGGCCCCTGACTCTGAGTCCCCAGACAGTCCTAGCTCAGAAATCACCGACGGTTACATCAACGGCGATGCTGCAGTGAGTGAGGGTTACACAGTCGACGCCTTCTTCATCACAGACGGTCGCTCGAGGAGGAAAGCTCTCAGCAGTCCCAGGACCATCCAGAGGCACACCTGCAATGAGTGCGGCAAAACCTACGCCACGTCTTCCAACCTGAGTCGGCACAAACAGACACACCGCTCGCTGGACAGCAAACTGGCAAAGAAATGTCCGACCTGCGGGAAGGTGTATGTGTCCATGCCCGCCATGGCCATGCACCTGCTCACTCACGACCTCAAGCACAAGTGTGATGTGTGTGGGAAAGCGTTCAGTCGACCTTGGCTCTTACAGGGCCACATGCGTTCGCACACGGGCGAGAAGCCATTCGGATGCGCCCACTGCGGGAAGGCCTTCGCAGACCGCTCGAACCTGCGCGCTCACATGCAGACCCACTCGGCCTTCAAGCACTTCAAGTGTAAACGCTGCAACAAGACCTTCGCACTCAAGAGTTACCTGAACAAGCACTACGAGTCTGCGTGCTTCAAAGGCCCCTTCTCTCCTCTAGGCTCCCTAGATGCATGACCCCCGCATAGATAACACAACAGACAAAACTGCAGACCTAAATTACCATTATCCTTACAGACTGACAACTGCAGACACAAACAATCTATTTTTGGTCAGAATATGACCTTGCTTTCCCTGCTTCCCCCTCTCTCACCCCCCCACCCCACCTTTGCTTTCCCTTGGAACCTATTCATGACGATGAAGATGATGAAGATAGCACAATTTTTCTCCTTGAGATTTGCCCACTTAAGGATTTACTGATCTACGCATGCACTTCCTAAAAAACTGTTCACCTCCTCTTCCTCTGTCTGCTCTGGATAGAGACAATAATACTAACATGGCTTCCTTCTGGCATCTAGATACAGTACGGCACCGTATATTTTGGAACACTTAGGATGATGACGACAAAGACAATAGTAAGCCTATAGCTACTGGGTTCCTCCCTGCACTGAAACGCAGTGAAAGAGTTTTTCCTTCTGATTTTGTTTTTTGGGGGAATTATAGTAATAATAATAGTAATAATAATGATAATAATAATGTTCTGCTGCACCAAGTGACCATATTCTCTCCACTACTGAGGTAAAAATACTATTTATTTATTTACTTATTTATTTATTTTAGCATTTTTCCTTTTTTATTTGTTATATGTTTATACTTGGTTTGATAACAATGAAATGATACCGTTAACTTATTTGTTGCACTTTAATTTCTGTATATGTATGTAGGATATTTGCCAACCTCTTTCTATCACTACAGGCCAAAGCATATGTCACTTTTTTGAGTACGATTTTTTCCTATTATGTTGTTTACCTTTTTTCTTATTAACGTTATTGCATGCAAAAAATAATGAAATCTATGCCAACATCATAAAAAGCTTATGATTTTGCCAAAATCCTATAGATAGAACCTGAGGGCAATATTTTTCTCTTGGAGCCTCCGTAGGACTCTTTAAAAGCAATAATCACCTAATGCATGGTATTTTATGATGAAGTTATGAAGTATTACCTACTACTGTATAGCAGTTTAAAAATCAGGTATGTTTTACTTCACCTATAGTCATAAACAGAAAAATACTAATATTACAGACATCAGGGAACATGCCAATGTAGTGTTAGAGTAACAAAAAGAAAAGTCCTGTCTTTCCTCTCTTGTTATGCACTGCCTGCCTCTTAGTGAGTAGAACTAATGTAGGATGTAGGCTAGAGAGGCTGGGATCAGCTCCCTGCTGGGTGTGAGGCCTATTGTAGGATAATTACAGCCCTGACCGGCCCGTGCTAGGCTAACTCTAGCATGAAATAAACCTGCTGACCATAACCAGGAGAGAATTTCTGATTAGACATTTCACTCAGATTGGAACTTTGGCCATTCATCAGAGTCCAATAGTTCATTAAAGGTTCTGGGATGTTAAAATGGCACTTAAATATGTTAAAAACATCTTTCCTGTGTGATGCAGCCAATTATTGTCAACAGGCCTTTAAGAGACCTTCTAATAAGCATATCTTTAGAGTTTTGCAACGAGCTGTGCACTAACCCAAAATGATAGTTAGCAAACATGGTATTTAGAAAAGTATACTTTCAGTAGGAAAACCAAGTCAAAATTTGGTGCATTGTCGTAGTTAGACCGAGGTCAGCTTTAAATGCATTGCATTATTCAACTACCCTTCCAGTGCACTTCCAGACCATAAAGTGTGCATTCTTAAACCACAGAAAAAGCAGGCACTTTAGCTAGATGGATTGCAGCTTGACTCTTACAGTCGAATAGATACATTAGACCGAGTCCTGATTATTCTGCAGTAGGCCCCATTTAACCCTACTGGGCCGACCATAGGCTAACTCTATGAGTGATTTACCTACAGACAGGCTAACTCTAACCAACCCCAACACATAGATGGTTTAACCTTTGATCTAAGTGGCCAATACCAGTGTTGCTGAACCCAGTTCTCTGCAGCTCAGAAACCTTTTTTACAGATTCGTGGAGCTTCCTGAGAGACAGACTGGGGACACACAAAAAAATGAAGTGCTTGTTTATGTGCCATATGTGTTCATTGTAACCTTGCAGAGACACACGTGCACAAGTGCATGGGTGCATACCCACAGATGAGAACACATGGTGCCTGCTGATGAGCTGCTGTGGGAGACACACAGAGAAAATCTGCGTCAAGCTTCCAACAATTGGATAGAAATGGGATAGAAACATTCAGATGTGAATCTCTCACAAAGGAGGTTTTGATAATTGAAGTGCTTACTCAGGCATGAGATTACTCAGCTAGAGTTTGGGCTGATCCAACACCGTTTAGGGTTATGGGGACAAAAGGAGGTTCTGCACTGATACATGGACCCATTGCCTAATTTCATTCAAATTTCAGAGTTAGACTTATACAACCTATGTGACATCAAAGGCTGTGAAAGGTGGTCAGATTTGACAATTTTCTGTAGTCAGACAGCCAACATTTTGTAACAGAAGTCTTGTTGTGTTGCAGGAGACAATAGAATCTCCAAGTCTTATATAAAGAAGCTTTTTTTAAAAAAAGAAAACCCCACTGTAGCTCACAAGTCAATAAGAAGGAGGCAGTTTTTGTTGTGAGGAGAGCAATCAGTGTGTGAGTCAGCAAATTGCAGGTCTTATCTCTCTCCCTGATGTGTGAACTAGATTTGAGCTGCAATTACTTGAATTGTATCAGACGATTAGTCATAGAGCTTCAACTTGTTAGGGCTTCAATTTTTGCCTTTGTCTTTTTACGTGTGATTTTTAAGCCTTGGCCAAAATGCTCACAATAACCATACATACAAAGTAGGTAAAACGTTAAATTCGGTGCTTAAACACAAGGACTACATAAATACAATTACCAATCAAAAAGCACAAGTATGGCAAAGAGACCATGTATGCAAAGGACACCAAAAGCATTACTTTCATTTTTCTAAATACAGCGCGGAGACATCGATCCCTGGTAGAGATATACATAACAATGTGCTATTAACCACTGACAGAAATCTTATTTCTCATTTCCATCTGAATGAGAACGAAAACAGTAATAACACGATTTCTAGTGTTGCAACTGATCACAGTGTGACGGGTACAAAGTTGCTAAACAAACCACTGAGAGTAACTCAGGCTTCATTGTCTCCAGTTGTTGTTTACGTACCATTAATTGTATCATTGTGCATCAAAACTCTTTGCAACTTTGCACTGCAGTACAAACGTCTTGAGGGTATTTGGTTGAAGTTGTTGTGTGTCATGACTTTGAGGCAGAAAAGCTGAGCGCGTGCGTCTGTGTGTCTGTCTCTGGGTGAGCTCCAGGTCTGTTCTCTCTAAGCACTTCCATTCTAGTCATCTCCACCTTAAAGAAAGTAGCACAATGAAACTAACTAGAATTCAGGTAGAGAAGAATTAAAAACCTTGTACTAGCTTGACCTCTCTTCTTTTTTTTGTATTTCCAAGTTAAAGAATGATGATAACCTAAATAATCATTTATTGCAAGAGGGTTTGTAAAGAATCCTTTGGATTGAGACATTTTTACTGCTGTATAGCGATATCTGACACACCTTATCTCAGGAGGTCTGGCTCTCTGCTGCAGAGAGAGGATCTCCTGGGTTTTTTTTGAGCCAGAATTCAGACAATGTAAGCACAATGAACACAAAGCATTTTGTGGCACTTCATAATAAAGAATAATCCTAACCAACCGAGGCAGTTTGTCATAGTTTTGTGTCTTGTCTTGTTTTAAGATATAATAGCGCCCTCCGTCAACATAGAAAATAGTGACAGCATTGGAGTATAGCTGCTATGCTGCACTTGAGTGGTGAGTAATAAAAGGTTTGTTTTATTCCTTTTACACTCTTCTGACCTCTATAATGTGTCTACTGTTTAAGTAGCTTTTAAAGCCATTCATGCTAATTAAGTAAGTTTACCTTTAAGTCAGAAGAGTATTGAGCTCATTTACATAGAATAACACTCAAGCTTTGTCAATATTGTATGTTTAAAGAGGGACTGGGCTAACACTGGTGCACAGAGTGCTCATTAGCACTCTTTAGGCTGGAAGCTATCTACCAGTAATGGGCTGCCTGCATGGCTAAATACAGCAGCTTGTGCATTCCTTATTTGGACAATGAGCAGTGATTAAGTAGGGTACCACTTAAAATTTTGTTTCAAATTGTAATCAAAAAGTATTTCTGTATAACTAGTTATGGGACAATCAATGTTAATTTTATGAAAAAACAACGACACCCTCCAAGTGTTTCCAAGTGGTATTTCAGCAGTGGCAGAGTTAAGCATCTGATTCTATTAATAAGTAGGCAGGATGTGTTATTTACTGATGGAGTAGAAAGCATGCCATCTACCATTGCAGCCTGGCTACTGTCCAAAGCAAGAAACGACCACCTCTTTTGAGCTACAATCCCGATCTCAGTGCTATAAGGACAAAGCAAAACATCTGATAGTACCGTTTTAATAAGTAGGCAGGTTGAGTTACTTACTGCTCAAGCAGAACGTGCGCCAACTGAATAGCAGTTTGGTCGGCCAATTCTTGATACACTTCCTTTGTGCTGTAAATCGAGTCTCCATTTTCCCAGGAGATCGTACCCGTTGGCAATCACACTTGCTTAACGACAGCCAGACTTATAGGGAACCAATCTCAACGCAGATGGTATCATTGTTCTAAAGCCATTAGACTGTGCAATCAACATTTACGTCATGATAAGTTAAAACAAAAATGTTAACTACTCCCACTTTAAAAATGAATTACATTTAATTGACAGTGGGCTGGGAGTATGAGAAAACAACATCCAAACTTGTTACGTCTTGATTGGTGCTCAGCAGCATGTGACATCACAATTTTCCAACTGGGCACCATCAAACTAATGAGAAGAGGCCAGGCAGGAATCTTTCGAATTCAATAACCAAAACTGTTCTGGCAGAAAAACGTAAATTCTTCTGGAAGCTCATCATTTAGTTAGTTCTAGGCACCAAAACTACTTGGTTAGGTTTAGGAAAAGATTGTGGTTTGGGTTCAGATAATAAGTCAAATACAAATATAAAAGGCTGGATACATTAAAGGCAAGATATCTTCTTTTTATGTACATACACCTGGTGCAAATAATGTTGTTGACTATACTGACACCCGGGTGCAAATAGCATCTGCCAAAAGTTTTTTCTTCATTAGGCCTCTTGTAATTTGTGGAGGCACAAATACAACTTTCTCACCACACAGCATTTTTAAGGGCTTTCTACCTTCAAAAATGTGGAGAACTGCAAGAACATCACGTAATGCTGCAGTTACAGAAAGATGAAAACTGAAACACACTGGAGGAGAGTTGAAATGTAACACTTGCTGAACTGAAATTCAAACCTTTTATTTGTATTTTTACCTCAATAACAGCAATAAAGAAATAAAACAGAAGATGTTTACTGGCGGAGGGTCACATTGTTGTTGCAATCCAGGGCAACAACAGGTCAGTACCTCGGCTGCAGTCATGTGGGCTTCCAGTGACTTTGCAGACATTAGCATGGGAAACTGACCAGATAACCTTTATTTCGCAGTGACTTTGAATTAGAGGTGACCCAGTTAGGCATCGTTTCAGCTGGATCTCACCTCAAAGTGTATGATGGGCAATTTTGAGAGCCTTATTACAGAGGCTTTACTAGTTAAGACAATTTGACAACTTTTTAGTTTATTTGATAATGTGATGTATGATCACCTGTTACATCATATCACAGACTGAGTAGCCACCTCTCTTTTGGTGTTACAGTCCAACCTTACTGTTAGCTCCTAGTGAGAACACACAGTCTAAATCTATTGTTGCTATGCCAACACTTGTGGTATCCAAGGCAATAAACTATCTACGGTATCTATAGTAGTAAACTATCTGAACGGCCTCAACAAAGACACAATGCAGCACTCTGCAGCTTTATGAAGTCCAATATATTTCTCAAACCTGAACAGAAAATTGGTTTCACAGCAGTTGCAAAAAGACAGAAAAGTGACTGCCCACGCCTACGAATCACCTTCTCCTTCCTCCCTCCCTCCTGTCTTCAAACTTCTCCTCCTCTCCTCATTTTTCTGTTATCGCTCTCATCTGTTCCCACTCTCCTCACATCAGGTTTTCTCCCCCAACCCTTCTCTCCTCTCCTCATCCTTCATCTCCATCACCTGCTTTCTTCTTCCTCTCATCTGTCTTCCTTCCTCCTGCGTGCTCTCCTCCACCCCTCTTCCTCCAACCACCTCTTCTTTCTCACTCCTGCCAAGTCAAACCAGGCCATCAGGCCTTTGAGGACCTGAAAGTCATTTAACTCCTGGTAGATAATAAGTCTTAGAATATAGCTCCTCTCAGATAATAAGCCTTATCACTTGATTGCTCTGCACGCTCCCTACTGTCTTTAGATTCATGTCCAGGGACCTACTCAAGCAAATCACACTATTTCCTTCCTGGCAAGTCAAATTAACACTGTGTGTGCATGTGTGTGAGTGTGTGTGCATGTATGAGTGTGTGAGCGTGTGTGTGTGTGTGTGAACAACGACTCATTACAGGGAATGAGGGATTGCTGAGGGTGCAAAATAAAATCAAAACAGCAAAGATTAGTTTCCAGTCGTGAATGTGACAGGTGAAAAGAGTTCAACAGTTAAGGTTTAATTATCCACGACTGTGACATTAACCTCTTTACTTAACTATCATGTAGACTTTTGATCAGCTTTGATAGTCCCACAGAAACATCAGCATGTTCACCTGTCCTCCGTTCTTTTATTTTCACTGTGACCTGCTCCCTTCTCCTCTCCTCCTCTTGTATTGCCTCTGTTCTCCCCTCCCCACTCCTATCTTAACTAAAAGCACTGCATTATTGGCATTTCCTGTTTTTTTATCTGCTGATAGACACATACAATGGGATGATGAAGTAGACAACATTAAAGCAACGGAACTCCAATGGGAAGAATTTAGATAAAATAAGTAACTTGCTCAGTAAAGTGTGACAAAGTGAGATTTTAAGTTGAAGACTTTGGCAACTTCGAGGTGATGTGGATGATTGTCAGTGTGATTGAACTGGCTGAGTTTGTTGCAGAGATTGGGAAAAACCTGGACAGCCTTAACGTTTAACACCTGTCTGCAGGTTGACCAGGAAAGATCCAGATGATGATCTCAAGACTGCAGGGGAGCTCCTAATGAGTTAAAAGATCAGTGAGGCCCTGTAAGCATGCTGCTGTAAGTAAAATTACAGCATGGTTTTGCTGACTCATGCAGGTGCACAGAGAATTACAGTGAGCTGTAATTGAGACATAAATGAACACTTACAGGAAAGTGTCTTTATGATAAAAATGATCCAACTTTCTAAATCCTCCTGAGTTGAATAAAGCAAAAACTGAGGAACTTCATTTAGGCTAAGGTGGTTGTCCCCGGCGACACGAGCGTTTCATGTCAGGCGTCAGAGATGTTCAACAATGAGTGCTAGTTATGTCATGGCTAATAGTGATGACCTCAGATTTGTCTGTGATCAGCTGTGGGAAATGTTTTGCAGGTTGAGAAAGCAGAAATTTAATGAGCACATCACTCATGCTCTCCCTCTTTCTTCCCATTCCCTCTTCTCTCGTTTTGTCTCCTCTCATTCATGTCACTCCCCCTCCACCCTACCTCTGTAATATCGGGCAGAGCAGTAATCAGTCCAGCTTCCTCTGGGTTCAGTGATGTCATCTGTCAAAGCAGGCATCATTATGTGCTTGATGAACTAAATCGTGTCATACTGTGTTGGGATTGCATGTTTCAATTTAGACAATGCTTTAAAGTCCAACTGACACCGAAGTGCATGTTTTTTGCCTGCTGCAACCTACATGTCTGTAAATCTCTTCTCTTGTCCTTTGAGGAAAAAAACACACTTTAGCAATAATTTGACGAAATACCATTTGTTCTCTGTCTATGAAGGTGAATGCTGTATTTCAATTCAACCAATCAAGTCATGCATAAAGCATTAATGTCAATGTCCTATCACTGGCAGGTGGTAGCAATGACTTTGTTTACATGCACAAAATATTCAGTTTTATGCCCTTGTTCTAAAAACGACTATATTCCTACTAAGCAGTATATGTAGCTAATGTAAATGAGTACTCCATTGACATTGACATTTAAATGCAGCCTTGCTTTTGAAAAGTTTACCACTGGTGGCGGACTTGCTCGATCGTGCGAACACAGCCACCCTTTTTCATTCCTTCAACCACCTTCTTTAAAAGGTTGGTATTACGATATTTGCGCATATGCAAAAACCTGTTGATAGCCAAATCTTTTAAAATGTGTAAAAGTGTGTGTGTTTCTCCTTCCGACTAGAGATGTGGGCTTTTCTTTTAGGCATGTATCTCTACCCAGCCCTGCAAACTGTTGGCTGGTTGGTCTGGAGCTGATTGTAAACAGGCAAGAGACAGTGTTTCGCAAACTGTGGTAAAACATAGAAAAAAATAAAAAAGACTTATTGTCCAAATGTGCTGTAGAGATGTCCAAAGAATTCCCCCAAAACCCAACTAATATCTGCCACATATTACCCACATGTCTTAATCAGTAATGCTACATACATACAAGACCTAATTTGGAATATCCAAAGAGAATATATTGTTTCAATGACATGTATCAAATTTGGAATATTATAAATTATTTGGAAAAAATATGAAATATTAGTAAAATAAATATTACTAAATGTAGTCACTGCCGACAGCCTGCAACACAACATAAGAGCCACAGTTCTCTTTAAAAACAGACAGACGCAGTTATCGACTGCTGGGTGAACACACTGGAGCATTTAGCAGCTAAAGAGTCAGATATTTTCCTCAGCAGTCAGACACCAAAAACAGAGCCAAAAGATGGTGAATCGGGCAGAACACAAACTCAAAACGCTTTGCTGGGTGCGTAAATAAATACGTTTATATGGCTGACAAATTTGCTATTTAAACTTAAAAGGTGATGATACTGGACATCATCATAGTAGACATGCAGTATCTGTAAAACATATTATGCGCGTATTAAGGGAGTTCATATAGACGGCACATATTCTTTCAAAAATCTCCCACAGCTACCACTATAATGAAAAAAAGGAATATTGCACCGGCATGCTGTGAGCCCATGTGGACATGGGTAAATAAACAGTGTGTGCATCTACTGTACATATTAGCCTTGTATCTTCCCGTATGTGCTGCCAAACAACGAATAGTAAAATATCTGTACTAGTGTAGCCACATCTTCAACTCCCACTCCACACGTGCATGATGTTGAGAGGGAAGCAGTGTGGGACAGGGCTGTGAACGTTCTCGCCACATCCCAGGCTATTTGTAGAGATGGCAGCTGTCATCAGAAACATCAACAGGCAGTGGACAAGTGCTGTTCACAACTCTGGTAGGTGGAGGTGTGGAATGAAGAGAGATAATGTTGAGCTAGTAGAGATTTCTTAGTAGTCTTCATATTGCATATTGCAAGTGGCTCGCCCTCTCAATTAACAATTTATTTAGTGTAATTAATGAAATGTAAAGCTGCAAAATGCATCTGTCTGGTACAACTAACTCAATATGCATGTATGCTTGTACAACAAGAGATGATATTGATCTGTGCAATAACAAGATGGCAAGTGGAGGACAACTCATTTCTCTCTTTTGTTCTGTCACTCTTATATTTAACTTTTTTTCCAGACAGCCAACATGCTGTGTTGGTAGTTTCACATACTTATTCCAGTAAAACTTGGTGTCAGAAAACAACAACACTCACGCAGAAAAATGATGATGCAACACGGTTGCTGCAACGAAACGTAACAGCCGAAGAATCCACTTTTCTGGATGAGACCCATTAAAAAGACGTCAAAGCTTTAAACACTATACCTCACCTTAAAAAAGCAGCCACATGTAGCTTGTGTAGCGACAGCAACAGATGTGTGACAAGATGAAAGGCGCCTCAACGAGATATACAGATGGGTAAGAGTACCCTAATTACATCTGCAAGTGTGTGTGTGTGCTGCGTACATGCATCCATGTGTGTTCATCTGTGTTTTGCTAAAGGCGATATAGCTCACCTACGGCTGATGAGTCACTGTTTCAGCGGGAGGACTAAATCGCTTCAAGGCCAGCTGCAGGGCCGGGAAATAGACTGAATCGAAAAAGCAAGACCACATCCTTTCTCCTACAATGTGACTGAAAGGACTCTGTTATTCATTAGGTACAATGTGGTATTTTGGTGACAGCTATATAGATAAGATAAGCCGTTGACTGAAGATCCAAAAACACACACTCACACAAACACTCGCACACACCGACACGCACCATAACTTGTGTTATTTGTAGCTCCTAATTTGATACTTCTGTGGTGCACTGCAGGCAGCAGATTTGAAGCGTCAGCAGCAGCAGTACCTGCGCTTCCAGTGACAGGAGATGTTGATATGTTTTATTTATTGTTTAGTGGCCACTTGTGAAGTTTCCTTCAATCAGTTACAGAGACCCATAAACAAACAAAAAACTCTTAGAGTCTCTGATGTTCCAAATCCAAACTACCGTATGCTCAGAGCAGGCGAATTAAGGTTTATTGTTGCACCACTTGTGCACAATAAGCCACTGAAGACAGATGGCACATTGAAGCAGCTTTTGCTGCATTCACTTTGTGAGGCTGCTTCTGTTTGACTAAAATAAAGATGTTAATATTTTGTTTGTCGCTATTTTCCTGATAAATAATTTCTCTTAAATGGTTAAATCAATACCATCACCATCATCGCCCTCCGCTCTTAAAACATCTCCAGCACCAACACAGCGATGCTGTCGGCAAAACTACCATTACTTCATCTTCATAATAATCATCATCATCGTCGTCAGTATTAGCACCACCAAAGTCAGAGCTCCTAACATCATCAGTTTACATGGTATTTAGCAGTGCAACAACAACATCCAGCCGACACTGAAACCAGTAATGACAAATAAAGTAATCTAGTTAAGTCAGAGACATAGTGACCAGTTGACCATTTAAAGAAAACGGTTGAAAAGTTAGATTTTGTAGAAAAAGGCTGAGCTCTTTGAAGGAGCTCTCAATGTGGATTCTGTTAGGAGAACTAATCCCTCTTCACAAGCACACACGTGAAGAGTGAATCTTAGTGGAGTCAACAATACCAAAAGCTTAGCACATAAGACGGAGGTTGAGGTGGTGCCGTGGCAGCGAACAGTGCTGGCGTGCAGCACAGTGATAATGAGGACTGTAAGGCGGCCGTGTCCACCCCTACGAATATGATTGGACGTTAGCAGTCAGCTGGCAGCCAAACAGCTGATGAATGAGCCACTGGTGTTGAAGCATGAATGCAGCAGCTGATGCCAATCAGCTAATGCAAGTGTTCTGCCTAAATGAACACAATGGTCCATTTGTAAAGAAGTGCCGATGATAACAACATAATGTTAACGCTTAGTAGATTTTGTTGAGTCATGAAGGTCAGTACACTACGAACACACACACACACACACACACACACACACACACACACACACACACAGAAAATAACAGAAATTATTCATTATGTCTCTCAAAAATTTATAGGCATCTTTATTTGACTTGGACACTAGATGAGAGCATGGGCCTGCCTCTCAGCTCTGTAGCTAAGCAAATACTCGCTCAGAGAGGGGGAGAGAGACACCCAGAGAGAGAAAGAGATAACGAAGAAAAAGAGAGAAAAAAGAGAGAGAAGTGGGGGAAAGAGAAATTGGGAGGAGAGAAGAGAAAACAGTGAAAGGGAAAACAGATAGAAAGAGAAACAGAGAGCACTTAGGGAGTTAAGTAGAGAAAGAGAGACGGATTGAGTGGGCAAGAGAGAGAGGGAGAGAGGAGGAGGAGGAGGAGGAGGAGGAGGAGAGGATGGAGGAATAGAGGTAGCTCAGGGAGGAGAGGAGGGAGACTTGACCCAGATTGGGAGCCTAACAGCAGCAGCAGCTGAGTGAGCCGGTGAATGTTTAATAGCGCCAACGACTTGCATACTGACACTCATACATGCACACATGCACACATGCACTCTCACACACACACACACACACACACACACACACATGCACTCTCACACACACACATGCACTCTCACACACACACACACACACACACACACACACACACACACACACACACACACACACACACACACACTGTTGACTGGGACTCTTGTTGCTGGAGTTCAGCTCAGGCCTGTTGAATTACTGAGGCGCTGATGTGATTATCTATGTAAC
This sequence comes from Pempheris klunzingeri, assembly GCF_042242105.1. Taxonomy (NCBI): domain Eukaryota; kingdom Metazoa; phylum Chordata; class Actinopteri; order Acropomatiformes; family Pempheridae; genus Pempheris; species Pempheris klunzingeri. The sequence continues at coordinate 15,207,905 of NC_092019.1, read as the reverse complement.
CGGAAGAAGAAATCCAAGCTAGCACTGAATTTACTGGTGAAGTACAGTGAGTGCGGCCACTGCAAATTCAGTGAATAACACAAAGCTACTGCTGCATACACACATTTGTAAACTCTACTTTATTCTGCTGGCAACATTTAAGTTCAGTTAATTAAAAATCTCTTTAAACGTCTAAAAGCTCTGAGGATCAACATTTTACAACAGAATGAGTCTACAGTTCCATATTACCCACCGTTGTTTGCATTTTTTTTTTTTTTTTTAGGAGAAACGGTGAACAGGCTACTTCTGCCAACAGTTCTGCCCTGCATCTGTCCTGCAGCAGCACTTCAGCCGATGCTGCTGGAGAACTGTTTAATCTTCCATCAATACTGCATTTGTGCTGCAGCAGCCACTGCAACCTGTTCTGCTTCCAATGAGTGACTCCGCTCAACAGGCTACATGAAGCTCAACATGTTTACAGCATTTCCTACGACAGTGATTAGAGTGAAATTAACAAAGCATCAAATTAGACCAGACATTATTGTCCTGATATGGCATCACGTTACTAAATTAGTACACCTATTGTCACGCCTGGCCAAATAACTAATAAAGTAAACACATGCATCTGTAGCGTCATTAATGAAGTGTTTATAAGGCATTTAACAAAGTCTGTGCAATCTGAAATCTCATCACATTTCCACTTCTTGTGTGAAGCTTTCATTATGAGGTTTTAGACCATTACAGAACATAATTTTTCTCACATTTATTTGAGGTCTTCATAATAAAACTACCTGACTCCTACACTGAGAAGATATTACTGTATCACTGTATTTACAATGGATTCACTATAAAAAGCAACTGAATATGACTTCACTGGAATCCTGTTTGTTTGCAGCATTGCGGTGCAGTAGTTTCTAATAAGTGGTAGTCCTTCCATACAGCATCCACACATACACAAAAAGGTAGCCCTTGTATTAAACCTGAAAACCCTGGATAATAACCTGCTGTCCCTATATACTGTCTCAATGCTCAACCCGATATGTTCCTGTATATTTGCTACAGTGTACGTTATGTAACATCATTTGATCAGCATCACCAGAGCGGTCAGATCAGGGTTGAGCCAGGACGGATTCCTCTACAGCAAACAGGGCCGCACCGAGGTTGTCTTGGGTTAAACCACCCACTCAGATCCCTCTGCTGCTCCAGAGGCAAAGGTCGCAAGTTACAGTTCATCGACTTGATTCTTTTACGGCTAAAATTGTAAAGATTGGGCATGAAAATAGTGAACTAATAGTTCTTCTCTTGGGCCTGGCAATAAATCAAACTTGATCAAAAACACTTAAATTTGCCCATCAAAGCCCATTTGGTCATTTAACAAAAATTTAAAGCTTTGGTTCCAAGGTCATAAAAATGTTGAGGCAAGGTCAAGTGAAAGAGAGACAGGTGAGAGCAACAGTGCAGCATGAAGAATATGGAAAACAGGAGGAAGGGATTAGCAGGATAATATATGGCTACCCTCGAACACACACATCACCCACGCTCCCTGTCTCATATACACACAGATGCATGCGCACAGTACACCGCATTTTGAATGCAGCA